>NC_088344.1:14790000-14850000 GCF_036884655.1 Musa acuminata AAA Group | reverse complement strand
AGAGGTTTGATGAGGATCGAATATGTAGGTGATTGGCTTTAGATGAATTGGGAGATTGCTAGTCATAAGCGCCTTTCAAGCCAATCACGTGAGTGATGGCAAGTGTAATATGATATGCACTTTTTTGTTTATTATTATTACGATATCTTCTCATTTTATATTACTCTTTACATAAATATATTGTGATATCTATGTATCTAAGTAATGGAATCTGATTATGATGAGATCATGATAATTAGATCGATTTATCTTTAAACATAAATCCTAAATAATATCGGTCATAGATTACTTGAGAGGGACATCAAGATAACTGGACAGACTGGTGTGTTATATATTCATCCATATGATGGAGGTAGTTGGTCTTATAGTTGCTCATGTGGGGACACAAGGGATACAATGTAGGTACTCATTAGAGAATGAGTTCACTGATTAATTTGCTCACGGAATTCTACATGGTTGATAATTCTTCATTATTAAATAGTAATTTTGTCATTCTAGTGGTGTACCTAGTCCTTAGACTTGAGATACCAAGGATGTCTTATATGAGTACTCTATTCTTTGATACCAAACTCATAGGTTTGGAAGTTTCAAATCTAGTACAATCGGTCATCGGGAGTGATAGTCAACTTTACAAGGGCTATTGAGTATCGATAGAGGATCATCCAAAGCCCCTATTTTATTGGATATCCAATAAGCCCCTGAATTATTAGATTCATAGATAAGATCTAATAAGAGCCAATAAAAGATTATTTGGCAGAGATTTACTAATCTAAAATGCTTGTGTAATTGGATGGAGATCTAATACCCAACAAAGTAGGATCCATTAGAGTTAAGTTGATAAGGGACCTCTATAAATAGGAGGGAAACAAAGGGCCACAGCCTAGGCTTTTTGGCTACCACCTCCTATTCTCCTCTCCCACTCTCCTCCTCAGCCAATAGCCCTTATTTGGGGTGTGTGGATAGCAAGAAGGGCCAGCCCTATCTAGAGTGCATGATGCGTGCAAAGAGGAGATTGTCGTAGCAATTTGAGGAGCATCTTTATAGACCCTATTGTGGAGATCACCGCTAGAGAGGAGGACAGTTAACCTAATAGCCCTTATTTGGGGTGTGTGGACAACAAGAAGGGCCAGCCCTATCTAGAGTGCATGATGCATGCAAAGAGGAGATTGTCGTAGCAATTTGAGGAGCATCTTTGTAGCCCCTATTGTGGAGATCACCGCTAGAGAGGAGAACAGTTAACCTCCTTCATCCTCTCCCGCAGATCTATAGAAATTTAGGGATATATGATTTCTTTAGGTAACATAATCTATCTCACATGTAGTTTTCGGTTTCATGAGTTTTTGCGCACCAATTTTTGTACGATGATGAAACCTTATTTTCAGTGAAAATATAATATTTTATTTTTTGTTTTTCCACTACACATGTGATGTCGCTCCTAGATTTTCCAATGCACCTTTGTTCCTCCCAAGCGATTGTTGAATCTTGTATTTTGATAATAAAACCAATTAATAATTATTTATGATTTAATCAGCGTTTTGAGTGACATAGGATGCTTCGATCAGGATGACACAATTAAAGCAGGAAAAATTATGTTATGTTGGGGGAAAACGTATCAAAAGATTGGACGTCGAGCCAAAGGATCGGTCGATGTATCGACAAAAGGCTTCGAGTTGTGGATTCGGGCATCGGGCAAAGAAGAGCAGATATTGCACCAAGGATATCAGAGTTGAGGAGTCAACTGGCCGATTGGACAATAGGCCGCAAGAGAGAACGATGCGCCGAAGAATCAGACGAAGCGTCGATGGACCAATGACATGCCGGACAACATGATTATTGCTTAGTATTAATTATCTAGATCGAAGTGTGTTTTACATGTTCATGATTAACAATGACAGCAAGACATGAAGTAAAATGAAGTCCTAGAGTCAAGGACGTGATTACGTTGGGAGTTCGAGAGTTCATCGAAAGTCCAGACGTTCGTCAAAAGTTCTATCGGAACCAACCGAGAAGTCTCGAAGCTTGCTAGAGAAGCTCGTCGGAACTCGCCAAGAAGATCGTTGTGAAGTCCAAGAGCTTGCCGGGAGTCTGCCGGAACATTGTCGAGAGATCGTCGGAAGTTCGCCGAAAGCTCGCCGAAAGAATAGACATAGGGACTTGTTTAGCTTAGCAAATGTCTTAGGATTTCATAGTTAGCACATAATTGGGCTTGGATTTGGGCCAATCCAATTAGGAGCCAGCTAGGCCCATGTAAGAACTATGTTGGGCCCAATAAGAGGCCCAAATAGTTGTTAGGATCGGAGCGGCACTAAGAGGGGGGGGTGAATTAGTGCAGTGGATTAAAACTTTCGTTTCGACAAATCTTTCGTACGATAAAAATCGAACTCGGTAGTGCTTAACTTGAAAGCGTATTTGCAAAGTTGTGCAGCAAAGGTAATGAGGAAATAAAGCAAGTAAGAAGGTTTGCAGTAATGTAAATAGCAGTAATGAAATGCAAACCAGAGATTACGCCGATTTTAAAGTGGTTCGGTCAAATGACCTACATCCACTTGCGAGGCCCCTCTTCGATGAGGCTCCCACCTTCCACTAGCAAATCTCTTGAAGGGGAAGGGTAAATACCCCTCTTACAACTTTTTACAAGTGGTTCACTCTTTTACAGATTTTCAGCAAGAAAGAAGGAGGTGAACACTAGCAAATTGAAAACAAGACTAGCTAAGACTTTTCTAAAACCTTTCTCTCAATCAATTGCTTCTCAAAAAGTTGTAATCTCAGCTGAGATTTGAGGGGTATTTATAGGCCTCAAGAGGATTCAAATTTGGGCTCCAAAATTTGAATTCTCTTTGGTTCCCGATGTTGGCGGTGCCACCGCCTATCAGTGTTTGACACTGACAGTGGACTGGCGGTGCCACTGCCCAGCCAAGCGGTGCCACCGCCCAGCTCTCGGGTGCTGGGCGATGCAACCGCCCAGTCTGGCGGTGCCACCGCCAGACCCTCCGGTTCACTGGTTGGGCTTTAAATTTAGCCCAAACCAAGTCTAATTTTGGGCCCAGTTGGCCCCTAACCAGGATATAGGATTGTCTCTTAATCCTAATCCTAATTACATGTGAACTACATAACTAAAAACATCCTAAGCAAGTTTTCAACCGCGAACGTCGAGTCTTGTTCCTGCGAGCTTTCCGACGAACTTCTTCCGACGGACTCCCATCAAGCTCCCGGTCTTGTGATGACTTTAACGAGTAGCCGAGCCTTCTCGGTGATCTCCGCAAACCTTCGACGATCTCTTCGGTGAACTTCCGAAAATTCCGACAGGTTCCCGATTTCTTCTCGATTGGTTCCGGCAACATCTCCGACGATTCTTCGGTCTCTTAAACGTCCATCGAACTTGACTCCGGTATTCTTGCTTTATGTTTTCTGGTTATCATAGTTAATCCTACACACTTAACTCAATAATATGGATTAAATCAATTAACCCATCAATTGATTTTATCATCAAAATTCGAGATTCAACAATCTCCCCCTTTTTGATGATGACAATCAATTGATGACGGAGTTAAACGTAACTCCCCCTATCTATATGCCATATTATGAGAAGATTAAAACACTTGAATTCCATCCCATTGAATTCAAGTATAAACCGATAAGTTCTAACCGTAGAACTTATCGTTATTCTCATTAGCAATAGTAAATACGAAACTTCGATGAAAATCGCTTTCAAGTCAAATGATAAGAGACAATTTTTATTATGACAGGAGATAAAGATTTTCAACATAAATTTCATAATATAAATGTAAGGCATGCTTTCAATATGATCAATCAATCTTGCGATATTCTCAAAGATTTTGCAAGGCATATGAGATATTTGTATTATACAAGCTTTTGTAAATCATATAAGTCATATTATCGATGCACATAAGACATTTTCATTGAGTCATGCTATCGAAATGGTATAAGTCATCACTTAGTCATCATTTCTCCCCCTTTGTCATCAACAAAAAGGGAATGAGACTTGAAGCACATGATTTGTGATTATAACATCAGAAATTCAGCATTGATCATACAAAAATTCATCATTCAAAATTAAGTATGCTAAAATATTTACGCAGAGTTCATCTTAAAAGAAAATTCAGCATTCATTCGTTTAATCAAATCTCTTCTTTCTATAAATAACAAAAATTGTAGGTGTACAAAGAAGAGATTTTGATGAAGAAAAAAATTTCAAGTAGTAACTCCAATAAGTCAAGATCATAATTCGAATACAAACTCTTTCAAATTCAAATCGTCAACTTGAAACTCATAATCAAGCCATCAAAATCAATTTCGAGATTCACACAATATCATAAAATCATTAATCTTGATCAGATGGGAGCGGTGTTTGACTCAAGATAGGATAAGGTAATTTTAACATGTCATTTAGAATCGAAAGAGAAGGATCAAATCCACCGAGGAATGGAGAGAGGATTAAAAAACATTACGAAAAATCCATTCAAACAATTCCCTTCTAATGAATTCAAATTGGTCTTCATTCAAAGCTTTTGTAAATATATCTGCTAATTGATACTTTGTGTCAATGAATTCTAGAACAACATTATTGTTAAGGACATGATCGCGTATGAAATGATGCCTAACGTCAATGTGCTTAGTTCTAGAGTGTTGAATTGGATTTTTAGTAAGACATATAGCACTAGTATTATCACATTTTATGAGAACGTTTTTGAAGTGAATTCCATAGTCTTCTAATATATTTTTCATCCAAACAACTTGTGCACAACATGCACTTGCAACAATGTATTCGGCTTCCGCCATAGATAGTGCAACTGAATTTTATTTCTTAGAAGTCTAAGAAACAAGTGCATGTCCCAAAAATTGGCATGTTCCGGATGTACTTTTTCTATCTATCCTGCATCCGCCAAAATCGACATTGGCATATGCTATTAAATCGAATTTTTCAGATTTTGGATGCCACAATCCTAAATTTGGAGTTCCTTTAAGATACCTAAATATTCTTTTAACACTCTTAAGATGAGATAATTTAGAATTAGATTGAAACCTAGCGTAAAGTTCTATACTAAACATAATATCCGGTCTAGTCGCGGTGAGGTAGAGTAGACTACCTATCATTCCCCTATATGTTTTTTGATCGAAATTTTCACTATTTTCATCCATATCTAACTTAGTTGAAGTACTCATAGGGGTGTTTATTGCTTTTGAATTATCCATATTAAATCGTTTTAACAATTCTAATGTATATTTAAATTGGTTAAGGAATATACCATCACTAAGTTGTTTGACTTGTAATCCCAAAAAGAAAGTTAATTCACCCATTAAATTCATTTCAAATTCATGACTCATATATTTGGCAAATGATTCACATAGTGATTCATCCGAAGAGCCAAAAATAATATCGTCAACATAAATTTTCACAATAAGAAAATTATTTTCAAAATGTTTGATAAACAATGTAGTATCAACCTTGCATTTGGTAAAATTATTTAAAATAAGAAAGGAACTAAGCCTTTCATACCAAGCTATAGGAGCTTGTTTCAAGCCATAGAGAACCTTAGTCAATTTGAATACATGATTAGGAAGAAGAGAATTTTCAAATCCGGGAGGTTGTTCGACATATACTTCTTCGGAAATAAAACCATTCAAGAAAGCACTTTTGACATCCATTTGAAACAATTTAAAATTATTACTACTAGCATAGGCAAGGAGCATCCTTATGGCTTCTAATCGAGCCACGGGAGTGAAGGTTTCTTCGTAACGATACCTTCTTCTTGGTTGAAACCTTTGGCCACTAATCTAGCCTTGTTTCTAACCACGATACTATTTTCGTCTTGCTTGTTTCTAAAGACCCATTTAGTACCAATGACTAAATGGTCACTAGGTCTAGGAACAAGCTTCCATACCTTATTCCACTCAAATTGATTTAATTCCTCTTGCATTGCAATAACCCAAAAATCATCTTTTATGGCCTCATCAATGCATTTAGGTTCGATTTGAGAAAGAAAGGCGGCGTTAGCACAAAAATTCTTGAAAGAGGAACAAGTTTGAACCCCTTTTGATGTATCTCCTATAATTAGCTCCTTTGGATGAGCATCTATATACTTCCATTCCTTGGGTATGAGAATTTCGGAAGAAGGTGCATCCAAGTTGCTATTTTGAGGAGGGGGTTCATTTAAATTCAAATTATCAAAACCAAAATCATCATCAAAATTATTTTTCTTTAAATTAAAAATTTCATTAAAAACTACATGAATAGACTCTTCTATTACTAAGGTTCTTTTGTTAAAAACTCGAAAAGCCTTAGAAACGGAAGAGTAACCAAGAAAGATGCCTTCATCGGATTTACCATCAAATTTTCCTAAGGCATCCCTTTCATTCAAAATAAAGCATTTACAACCGAAAACTTTAAAATAGGAAATATTTAGTTTTTTGTTAATCCATAATTCATAGGGTGTTTTTGATAGGGATGGTCTTATTAGGATCCTATTCATGATGTAGCAAGCTGTATTTACAGCTTCAGCCCAAAAATCCTTGGGTAGACTATGTTCATTTAACATCATTCTTGCCATTTCTTGTAGGTTTTTATTTTTTCTTTCAACTACTCCATTTTGTTGGGGATTCCTCGGAGTGGAGAAGTTGTGATTGTATCCATTAACTTCACAAAAATTTTGAAAGTCACGGTTTTGAAATTCGCCACCGTGATCACTCCGAATTGATGAAATCATGAAACCTTTTTCGTTTTGAGTGAGTTTACAAAATTTAGAGAAACACTTGAAACAATCACTTTTGTGAGCCAAGAAATAGGTCCAAGTGTATCTAGTATAGTCATCAACAATTACAAACGCATATTTGCTTCCTCCTAGACTTGTCGTGTCAATTGGTCCAAATAAGTCCAAATGAATCAATTGTAATGGTCTAGTGGTGCTAATTTGAGTTTTTGGTTTGAAACTAGTTTTTATTTGTTTACCTAGTTGACATGCATTGCATACTTTGTCCATAATAAACTTTATATTTGGAATTCCTCGCACTAATTCTCTAGATGAGATCTTAGATATTAGTTTCATGCTTGCATGGCCTAGTTTCCTATGCCAAAGCCAAGCATCATCATTTAAAGCGAAGAAGCACATTTCATTACTCAGTTCATCAAGGTTGATGGTGTAGACATTATTTTGTTTTAATGCAATCATAGTTATTTTATGGTTTGGTTTTTCAATAATACACACATTTGATTCAAATATAACGATATAACCTTTATCGCATAATTGACTAACACTCAAGAGATTATGTTTCAATCCATCAACTAGTAAGACATTATCAATAGAAAATTTTAATTTATTACCTATGGTTCCCTTGTCAATGATTTTGCCTTGGTTGTTGTCTCCGAAGGTGACGTACCCTTCTTCTTTGCTAGTGAGCATAGAGAAATAAGATGGATCTCCAGTCATATGTCTTGAGCATCTACTATCTAGATACCATCTCTTGCTCCTAACTTGTGATGGTGTATGTTTCTACAAGAAGGGATTATTTTTAGGTACCCATTTTCTTTTGGGTGCCTTAAAAACTGATTTAACTTGTTCATCATTTTGCATAGAATTGATCATGGTTCCTATAGGAACCCAAATTAGTTTGTTCGGACTAATTTTCTTGAATGGACATTTATAAGTTTTATGTTCATATTTGCAACAAAAGTTACAATTGCTTTGGTGCCGAACATGTAAGACGGGGCCTTTAATGAAGTTGGTTGGATTTTGGTGAGGACTTCTCACAAATCTGATTCCACTTCTTTTAGGAACGTAACCCTTATTTGTAAGGATCATGTTCGAAGACTTACTACCAACCTCGAATTTCTTCAAGGTGTCCTTAAGTAGCAAGTTCTCCTTTTGGAGAGATTCTAGATCATGGCATTTTAAATATGGAGCTATATTGATATTCAATTTTTAATTTATCAATATCACAAGTGAGACTATCATGCTCCTTTTTTAGCAATTTGTATTTTATACTAATTGTCTTACATTCATCAAATAACTCATGGAAGGTATTTAATAATTCATGATAAGGTAAATCTGCATCAATTAAATCCATTACCTCTTCTCTAATGGCCATTAGGGCGTAATGAGCAACTTGCTCGGTGTTGGACTCCTCTTCTTCAGACGCGCTTCAATCATCCAACGTTGCCTTGAGCGCCTTCTTCTTTGATGTTCTCTTTTTGTCTTGAGGACAATCATTCTTGTAGTGTCCCGGTTTTTTGCACTCATAACAAATCACTTGATCCTTCTTGTGTTCGAATTTATTTTTTATATTATTTTTAAATTTGTTTTTTTTGTTAAATATTTTTTTAATTTTTGAGTCAAAAGTGCAATGTCATTATCACTGTCCTCATCACTTGATGTTCCTTTCAAGTGGTCTTCTTGTGATGTGAGTGTCATATCCTTCCTGTTCTTTAGAAGGGGGTTCTCAAGCTCGTCATGAGCTTGACATGTCATTTCGTAGGTCATTAGAGACCCAATAAGTTCTTCAAGAGGGAATATTTTAAGGTCTTTGGCCTCTTGAATGGTCGTAACTTTTGGATCCTAACTTTTAGGGAGGGATCTTAAGATTTTAGTTACTAGTTCAAAGTTAGTAAAATTTTTACCAAGAGCTTTGAGTCCATTGATGACATCCGTGAACCGGGTGTACATGTCTCCGATGGACTCACTTGGTTTCATTCAGAAAAGTTCGTAAAAGTGCACAAGGATGTTGATTTTGGACTCTTTCACTCGGTTAGTGCCTTCATGAGTGACCTCAAGAGTTCTCTAAATATCAAAAGCTGAATCACAAATTGAAACACGATTAAATTCATTTTTGTCTAGTGCACAAAATAAGGCATTCATAGCCCTTGCGTTTAAAGCAAAAACCTTCTTCTTCGATTCATTCCATTCGCTCATCGGAAGAAAAGATTTTTGAAATCCGTTTTCAACAATAGTCCAAAGCTCGAAATCCATGGAAATAAGGAAGATCCTCATACGAGTCTTCCAATAAGTATAATCCGACCCATTAAACAAGGGTGGACGTGTGATAGAATGACTCTCATGTATGCCAGAGTAAGCCATCTCTCTTGGGTATCAAACCAAATATGAGAGTGAGCCTAGCTCTAATACCAATTGTTAGGATCGGAGCGGCACTAAGAGGGGGGGGTGAATTAGTGCAGCGGATTAAAACTTTCGTTTCGACAAATCTTTCGTACGACAAAAATCGAACTCGGTAGTGCTTAACTTGAAAGCGTATTCGCAAAGTTGTGCAGCAAAGGTAATGAGGAAATAAAGCAAGTAAGAAGGTTTGCAGTAATGTAAATAGCAGTAATGAAATGCAAACCAGAGATTACGCCGATTTTAAAGTGGTTCGGTCAAATGACCTACATCCACTTGCGAGGCCCCTCTTCGATGAGGCTCCCACCTTCCACTAGCAAATCTCTTGAAGGGGAAGGGTTAATACCCCTCTTACAACTTTTTACAAGCGGTTCACTCTCTTACAGATTTTCAGTAAGAAAGAAGGAGGTGAACACTAGCAAATTGAAAACAAGACTAGCTAAGACTTTTCTAAGACCTTTCTCTCAATCAATTACTTCTCAAAAAGTTGTAATCTCAGCTGAGATTTGAGGGGTATTTATAGGCCTCAAGAGGATTCAAATTTGGGCTCCAAAATTTGAATTCTCTTTGGTTCCCGATGCTAGCGGTGCCACCGCCTGTCAGTGTCTGACACTGACAGTGGACTGGCGGTGCCACCGCCTAGCCAAGCGGTGCCACCGCCCAGCTCTCGGGTGCTGGGCGGTGCAACCGCCCAGTCTGGCGGTGCCACCGCCAGCCCTCCGGTTCACTGGTTCGGCTTTAAATTTAGCCCAAACCAAGTCTAATTTTGGGCCCAGTTGGCTCCTAACTAGGATATAGGATTATCTCTTAATCCTAATCCTAATTACATATGAACTACAAAACTAAAAACATCCTAAGCAAGTTTTCAACCGCGAACGTCGAGTCTTGTTCCAGCGAGCTTTCCGACGAACTTCTTCTGACGGACTCCCATCAAGCTCCCGATCTTGTGATGACTTTAACGAGTAGCCGAGCCTTCTCGGTGATCTCCGCGAACCTCCGACGATCTCTTCGGCGAACTTCCAAAAATTTCGACAGGTTCCCGATTTCTTCTCGGTTGGTTCCGGCAGCATCTCCGACGATTCTTCGGTCTCTTAAACGTCCATCGAACTTGACTCCGGTATTCTTGCTTTATGTTTTCTGGTTATCGTAGTTAATCCTGCACACTTAACTCAATAATATGGATTAGATCAATTAACCCATCAATTGATTTTATCATCAAAATCCGAGATTCAACAATAGTACCCCAAGAAGTCTCACCATCATGGCACAGTCTTCAAGATTTTGTCAGGCGTTGGTACCGCCAGTCTAGGCAGTTGTACTCCCCTAGCAGGGTGCCAAGTGGTGGTATCACCGGTCTGGGCGGTGGTACCGCCCAGCACTGCCCCCCAAGTGGTGGTACCGCTAGATTGGGCGGTAGTACCGCCCAGGGCAGTGTTAGTGTTAGATTGACATTGGTCAGCGGTACCGCCCAAAGCAGGCGGTGGTATCACCCGTGCTCAGGGAACCCCGGATAAGAAAGTTTGAATCAACTTAAAGCCTATAAACACTCCTCTCATCCCTAGTTAAAGCATGCAAGCACAGAGGATTAAAAAGAGAGAAAACGCTGCTGCAATCTCTTTAGAAATTCCCTCCTCCACTCTAAGTTTAGAATTTTGTAAGAGGAGTGTGAGTGCTTTTAAGGGTTATCTCCTAAACCCATGAAAAGGAGAAGAGGGGTATAAAAGGTGGTTGGTCTTCGTCTATTGAAGGAAGACCGATAGTGGATGCCGATGGCCTCAACAGAGGAGGAATCAGCGAAGTGGATGTAGGTCACGACAACCAAACCACTCTAAAATCTGGTTTGCGTTTACGCTTTGAGTAATTTTCTTTCATAGCAAACTACCTCACCTTCTTGCTTTACATCCACTATGCTTTTCAAGCTATCTTTACAAAAACACTTTCAAGTCATGTTTCCGAAATCGGTTTTCATTGAAATCAAATTTTATCACAACGAAGTTTTTGAAGACATAATTTTTACCGCTGCACGAATTCACCCACCCTCTTAGTGTCGACTCTTGATCCTAACAATTGATATCAGAGCTACAGTTTTCTAATTTGGTTTAACAACCAAATAAAAATGGCTCTTTTCGGCTTTTAAGAGGGTCACTCTCTTATTCGTCCTCCCTTTTTCAATGGGATGAACTACACTTTTTGGAAAACTCGACTGAGAGTTTTCTTGCTTTCATTGAATCTCGATTTATTGCAAAGAAGCTCCAAGACTTCTCGGAAGAATAGACATAGGGACTTGTCTAGCTCTCACTGTCATGGCACAGTCTTCTAGATTGTATCAAGTGGTACTGTAATGACCCGAGCCCTCTCACCCTGCCCAAAAATTAGGTCGGTTTTGATCTCAAATGTCACAACCCGAGTCTAATGAACCAACTAACCAATAACTTCATTTTGGTCCTTCAACTACGAACCAAAATGCTTAAGCGAGAGTTAATATAATACACTCGTCAGACTCATATAAGCCAATCATACTTAATTGCACCACTTCCGATACAAGACTAAATGGGGTGTTACATATCCTAATAGTGAAGTGACACTTTTTCCTCCAATTGATGCGGTCCCTCTTTTATGAGCATGTCACCCTGATCATTTGTGGCTCTCATGTTGCTATTATTGTCATTGCTACTGCCATGGAAGTATGTATTAAGAACTCGATTGTTGTATTTTGCATCCAAAATCATTTCATGAGTGTCCTAGGAGCTCTTGCTTGAAGTGGATGTTTGCATATGCCTTTGACTATAATATTTGTATTGGATGTGTTGAACACTGGAAGATGCTTTGGCTATAAAGGTTGTTATGGGCGTATTGAGCATGGGAAGGTGCATAAGCCATGAGGGTCATATCAAATGCATAGTGTGATTTCCCCAATTACGATGTGTCGAGCATGGGGAGACACATTAGGTAGCAAGGGTCATCTGAAGCATGTTAAGCGTGGGGTAACACGTCGGCCACTAGGAGCACATCGGGTGTGTTATATGCTTTGCCTAGTTAGAATGTGTTGATTGTGAGAAGATACATAGCTACTTCGTTTTGTTAGGTTAGTGTGTATCATGTGTGAGGAGACATATTGGTTGTGAATGTCACCTTGACACACCTTGCTAGGTTAGACACGTTAAGAGAGGGACAATATATTGGCCGGATTAAGTGCATCACATGCTTTACTTAGTTAGATTATGTTGAGCATTGAGAAACACTTAAGAATATCGAAATGCACTCACATGGTTTACCTCATTAGTGAGCACGAGACATAGGAGATGATGATATGTGCATGAGAAGTCATAACCATATTAAAGATATGTTGAACTTGGGTTGTCATGGTCATATTGAAGTTATGGTGGTAAAGGCATCATGACCAACTTAAAGATGCAGCGGACCTATAATGTTGTGGTCATTAGAGAGATGAGAAATCATCGGAAGTTCACCGGAAGCTCACTGGAAGAATAGACATATGGACTTGTTTAGCTTAGCAAATGTCTTAGGATTTCATAGTTAACACATAATTGGGCTTGGATTTGGGCCAACCCAATTATGAGTCAGCTAGGCCTATGTAAGAACTATGTTGGGCCCAATAAGAGATCGAAATACTACCCTAAGAAGTTTTACCATCATGGCACAGTCTTCGAGACTATGTCAGGTGGTGGTATCGCTAGTCTAGGCGGTTGTACTCCCCCTAGTAGGGTGCAAAGTGATGTTAACGCCAGTCTAGGCGGTGGTACCGCCTAGTACTACCCCCCAGGTGGTGGTACCGCTAGACTGGGCGGTACTACCGCCCAGGGTAGTGTCAGTGTCAAACTGACACTGGGCAGCAATATTGCCCAATGCAGGCGGTGGTATCACTCGTGCCCAAGGAACCCTGGATAGGAAAGTTTTAGGCTCCAAGTTTGAATCAACTTCAAGCCTATAAATACTCCTCTCATCCCTAGTTAAAGCACACAAGCACAGAGGATTAAAAAGTGAGAAAACGCTGCTGCAATCTCTTTCGAATTTCCCTCCTCCACTCTAAGTTTAGAATTTTGTAAGAGGAGTATGAGTGCTTTTAAGGGTTATATCATAAACCCATGAAAAGGAAAAGAGGGGTGTAAAAGATGGTTGGTCTTCGCCTATTGAAGGAAGACTGATAGTGGATGTCGATGACCTCGACAGAGGAGGAATCGACGAAGTGGATGTAGGTCACAATGACCGAACCACTCTAAAATCTGGTTTACATTTACGCTTTGAGTAATTTACTTTCATAGCAAACTACCTAACCTTCTTGCTTTACATCCACTATGCTTTTTAAGCTATCTTTGCGAAAACGCTTTCAAGTCAAGTTTCCGAAATTGGTTTTCATCGAAATCAGATTTTATCACAACGAAGTTTTTGAAGACATAATTTTTATCGCTGCACGAATTCATGCCCCCTCTTTGTGTCGACTCCTGATCCTAACAATTGATATCAGAGCCACGATTTTCTAATTTGTTTTAACACCCAAATAAAAATAGCTCTTTTCGGCTTTCAAGAGGGTCACTCTCTTATTCGTCCTCCCTTTTTCAATGGGATGGACTACACTTATTGGAAAACTCGAATGAGAGTTTTCTTGCATTCATTGAATCTTGATTTATGGCATATAGTCGAATTCGGTTTTCAAATGTCTTCTCTTCTAATGAACCATTGGAATGATTTAGAGAAGAAGACGTTTTCTCTAAATGCAAAGGCTGTGAATGCCTTATTTTGCACCTTAGATGGAAAGGAGTTTAATCGTGTTTCTACTTACGAAATGACTTTCGATATTTGGTGTACTCTTGAAATCACACATGAAGGGACTAGAAAAGTTAAAGATTCAAAAATTAATTTTTTAATACATGATTTTGAGCTTTTCCGAATGAAGCTGAGCGAAACCATTGTTAACATATACACCTATTTTACAGAAGTCGTCAATGGTTTAAAAGCTCTTGACAAATGTTTTTTGGATTTTGAACTTGTAAACAAGATTTTACAATCGCTTTCTAAAACTTGGGACTCTAAAATAACGGCTATATAAGAGGCTAAAAACCTAAACAACCTTATACTCGAAGAACTAATTTGGTCTTTAATTACCTACGAAATGAACAATATGGTAAAAAGGAAACTCGAGAACAACGTTCCAAAGAACATGAAGGATTTGGGACATAAAACATTTAAAGACCACTCGAGCATAAGCTCAAGTGATGGTGAACTTGAACTTTCAATGAAAATTATGAAACAAAAATTTAAAAACAAAAAGAA
Source organism: Musa acuminata AAA Group (assembly GCF_036884655.1). Lineage (NCBI taxonomy): Eukaryota > Viridiplantae > Streptophyta > Magnoliopsida > Zingiberales > Musaceae > Musa > Musa acuminata. The sequence goes on along the minus strand of NC_088344.1, from coordinate 14,835,583 downwards.
TGCAACTACTTGCTTTGAATGCAAGAAGAAGAACAAAATTTGGGATGAATCGAGCTCCTCTGAAGATGAGGATAAGATTAACAAAGGCGATGTGGCAAACTACGCCTTAACGATTTTCGATGTTGAGGTAATAAAAAAGCCTTTAGTTTATTTTAAAATTATATGATGCTTTTCATGATGTTATTTTTTTTAATTTAGTTTAGAATTAATTTTCTTGATAATTATATGTTTTATAATAAAAATGCAAAAATTAGGAATCATGCTTATCATTCTATTAATTTTGAAAATAATCATGAAAATTACATGTTTCTGATAAACAAAATGATTTTGATTAAAAATGCCTTATTAAATCATGCTTGATGATATCATACCTAATAAATTTATTTTTTGAAATTATGCATGATGATTTGAAGTAATGATGTTTTTTTGAGTGATTTATGCCTTATTGATCTTGATAATTTTTATGATGATAAATCTTGCACATTCATTTTAAACGATGATATATATATTTTGATTTGGCATAAAAAAGACAAAGGCATGCTGGTATGAAACAAACTAAAAAGAGGAAACCTTTCTCCTTGAAAATTTTCTCTATTTTATCGATTTTTCAAAAAGAAAATTAATGAATCTATTTGTATCACTTTTATAAAACTCTTGAAAATAATTTTGATTTGATGATTTGATGATTTAAAATTAAATAAATTTTTATCCAAATCATGATCTTGATTCCTTAATACTTATAAATTAAGATTTATTATGAATCAAGATTTTTCATTAATTGTTCTCTAACGATTCTACTTGATATGTTATTTAAGAGGAGATGTGTCAAAATGAATCATGTCTTTTGGTATTCACATGATTTTTTGTCTTTGTATAACTCATTATATTCATCACCCAATTAAATTTTTTCTTGATGATATTTTGAATGTGATGAAATGAAATTATGCATGAAATATAAATGAGAAGTTAATGATCATACATGATAGGATATAACGAATTTTGACATTTAGATACCATCATTTGAAAAACTATGATCATGTTGCCAAAATGATGTATCATGAATGCTTAAATATCATATATGATATGCTTATAGTGATGATTGATTTATTTGTATTATGCATGAAAAATAAAATATATGGTTTTGAAGTTGTGCATGTTTTAATTTAAAAATATAATGATGCACAAATAAGATTGATACTTACCTTTGTCATGATTGATGTAAAGGGTCTTCCCTTCTTTTTGACAATGACAAAGGGGGAGCAAAACTTGCTAGAAAACAAATTTGCTATCTCGCACAATTCAAGAGGAAAGCAAAAATTACACTTATCAAAAGAGAAGAAATTGCTATCTTGAACATCACGAAGAATTGCTAGCTTGAAATCTCAAGAAGATGCAAAAATACTATCTTGCACATCGCAAAGAAAAACAAATATGCCAACTTGCACATCTTTAAATTTTCTAGCTTGTATGTTGTAAAACTTGCATATCTAAAACTTGGTAGCTTGCATATGATATATCACTTGCTAAATTTTTGTTAGCTTGCATGATGATAAAATTGGATATTATGTTTTTCATGCAATGATTTGAATTTACATATCAAACATATGATAGTTGGAACTTCTCCTTTTTGTTGATAACAAAGGAGGAGAAGTATGTTGATATCATGCATTAGTTAATCATGACATATTTGCTTGGATTTTTGAATCTAAGAGTTTTTATCAATATGGCATATTGATAGGGAGAGTTTAGTTAAACTCCGGGAGTTAAAGATAACTCCATTATCGATTGGTTGTCACCATCAAAAAAGGAGAGATTGTTGAATCTTATTTTGAGTGACGTAGGATATGTTAGGATCGGAGCGGCACTAAGAGGGGGGGGTGAATTAGTACAGCGGATTAAAACTTCGGTTTTGGAGAAATCTTTCGTACGATGAAAAGCAATATTAATGGAAACCGATTTTAGAAGCTTGATAACTTAGAAACATATGGAAGTGTAGTAACTAAGTAGAGAAGTTTGCAGTATGTAAATGGCAAGAATAGGATGCAAACCAAATAGCGCAGTAGCTTTTAAAGTGGTTCGGTCAAAATGACCTACATCCACTTGCGAAGCCTTCTTCGAAGAGGCTTCCAACTTTCACTAGCAAATTTCTTGTAGGGGAAGGACTAATACCCCTCTTACAACCTTTACAAGTGGTTCACACTCTTACAATTCTTTTCAACAAGATGGGAGGAGGTGAACACTTAAGCAATATGAAAAACAAGGCTTGCAAAGACTATTCTAAGGCTCTTAACTCAAACTATTGCTTTTCAAAAGGTTGTATTCTCAGTTGAGAATTGAGGGGTATTTATAGGTCCCAAGAGGATTTAAAATTTGGGCTCCAAATTTGAATTCCTTTTGGGTTTCCGAGACTGGCGGTGCCACCGCCTGTTAGTGGCGGTGCCACCGTCTGTCAATGTCTGACACTGACAGAGTTCAGGCGGTGCCACCGCCTGTCGGTGGTTGTGCCACCGCCTGGTCTCGGGTGTTGGGTGGTGCCACCGCCTGGTCTCGGGTGCTGGGCGGTGCCATCGCCCAGCCAAGCGGTGCCACCGCCTGGCTCTCGGGTGCTGGGCGGTGCCACCGCCAGACCCTTCTATTCACTGGTTGGACTTTAAGTTCAGCCCAAACCAAGCCTAATTTTGGGCCCAATTGGCCCCTAACTAGGATATAAGATTATCTCTTAATCCTAATCCTAATTACATGTGAACTACGTAACCAAAAATAAATAAATCCAAGCAAGTTTTCAACCACGAACGTCGAGTCTTGTTCCGACGAACTTCCGGCGGACTTCCGGCGGACTTCCGATATGCCCTCGGATTTCTTCTGACGGACTCCCAGCAAGCTCCCGATCTTGTGACGACTTCAACGAGTAGCCGAGCCTTCTCGGTGATCTCCGCGAACCTCCGACGATCTCTTCGGTGAACTTCCGAAAATTCCGACAGGTTCCCGATTTCTTCTTGGTTGGTTCCAACAGCACCTCCGATGATTCTTCGGACTCTTAAACGTCCATCAAACTTGACTCTGGTATTCTTGCTTTATGTTTTCTGGTTATCGTAGTTAATCTTGCACACTTAACTCAATAATATGGATTAGATCAATTAACCCATCAATTGATTTTATCATCAAAATCCGAGATTCAACAATCTCCCCCTTTTTGATGATGACAATCAATTGATGATGGAGTTAAACATAACTCCCCCTATCTATAAGCCATATTATGAGAAGATATAAATACTTGAATTTCATCCCATGAAATCAAGCATAAACCGATAAGTTCTAACCGTTGAACTTATCGTTATTTTCATTAAGCATAAGTAAATACGAAACTTCGATGAAAATTGCTTTCAAGTCAAATGATAAGAGACAATTTTTATTACGATAGGAGATAAAGATTTTCAACATGAATTTCATGATATAAATGTAAGGCGTGATTTCATATGATCAATCAATCTAAAAACTTGCGATATACTCAAGGATTTTGCAAGGCATATAAGATGCGATATTTTCCAGGATTTTGCAAGGCATATAAGATATTAATATCATACAAGCTTTTGTAATTCATATAAGTCATGCTATCAAAATGGTACAAGTCATCACTTTTCTCCCCCTTTGTCATCAACAAATAGGAGATGAGACTTTGAAGCACATAATTTGTGATCATAAAATCATTAGAGAAAGATTTCAGCATTAAGATTAGTCATTCAATTTTGCCAAAAATATGTATCTAGAATTCATCTAAAGAATCAGCATTCATCTAGAAAAAAAAAATATATCTAAAAGGAAGGTTCAGTTTTCGTTCAAAAGATGACAAGCTTCGAACTTGATATTAAGAGTAAACAGAATAGAATAAAAAGATACATCAATTAATCCTTAGGAGGTAATCCATAGTGCTGATACATAACATCTATTTTTTGATTCATATGTCGTAGTTCCTTCGAAATTTCAATTTGCTGGAGTTGAATTTGTTCTTGCTGCGATTTGAGTTGGTCTTGTTGGAATTTAATCTGAGATAGTTCTGCCATAATGAGTCCTTCAGAGGATGAAACAAGAGCTGAAGGTGCTACGCCAAAGGGACTAGGAGGAGGAGATTCATTTCCCCTAAAAATTGGTGTTTCTGGTTGTTCTACTGGTGGAGGAATAGGACCAATCCTTCTAGGTTGCCTTACCCATATTCCATTGTTAAATGTGCACCTAAGTCTTTTCAGTAGATTTTTATTGATGATGTTATATCTATCACTTTGAATTTTTTCTTCATCGGGTGGGATGCAAATGTCATAGGCAAGAAGAAATCTAGTGATTAACCCCCCATATGGCAACATAGTATCTTTAGCTATAATATCTTGCATGTGTTGCCGGATTGAGTATCCAAAACAGTTATGTTGATCGGTCATAATCCAATACATGATGCTTATCTCTATTTGACTCATTTCATCAAGATGAAATTGCTTAGGGAATAGTATGCTTGTTATGATATGATAAAGAATTTTAGAGTTAAAGGGTAGTAAGTGTTCACAACTCTTGGGTATTATTCCGAGGTCTGAGTTTGCAAAAATAGTTTCGACAGCTTCGGTGTAAGTTGCTCCGATTATATTAACATCCCATTTACCTCTAAAATAGCAGCCCCTATCTTTTTTAGTGATTCTAATTAGTTCACAAATAGTACTATCAAAAATCCTAATTTTTTTTCCTAGAAGGTAAGTGCTTAGGCTATCGTCATCTACCCATAAGTTTGCATAAAAGAGCCTTACTAACCTAGGATAAATTGGTTCATCTATTTGTAGGAGAGGTAGGGCCTCTAGATGAGCAAACCACCTAATGGGTTCTAAGTTTCCTAGTTCATCGAGATCAACGTGTTTACCCTTATGGATACATCTTGTTTCAAATTTTGGAAACCTAAGGGCCTCTTCTTTGGATCTAAACAGATCGTGATTATATGAATCTCCTTCAATCCTTTTCCTTTTTGATCTCTTAGGAGCCATTATCTAGACAAGATGATAGAAAAAAAATTTGAAATTATAATGAGTAGGTAAAACAAGAAGAGGAAGGAAAGATTTTACCTTATGGAGTGTTTCTTGGAGGATGGAGAGCTTGGACCAATAAGAATCCCTCTCCAAGACTTCTAGAGGTTAGAATGAGAGTTAGGAAGGGTTTTGGGGGAGTTTGAGGGAGGCCTTCACGGGTTGGGGGCGGTGTCACCACCGGCCCTAGCCCTTAGGTATTTAAAGGGTGTCTTGGGCGGTGCCACCGCCAAACTGAGCGGTGCCACCGCCTGGCGCCCGAGCGCTCAAGCGGTGCTACCGCCGGTTATGGCGGTGCCACCGCTAGCGTGCTGCGGAAGAAGAGAAAAAAAAAATACTTTTCTTTCCCATTTTTTTTATCATAGATGTTTGACTTAAGATAGGTTAAGATAATGAGTTGTACTTCAATATGTCATTTTGAATCGAAGGAGAATGATGAAGTCAAATCCATAGAAGAACGGAAAAGGATGAGACATTTTTTGGAAAATATATTCAAACAAGCTTATTTTCAGGGATAATTCAACATGCCTAGTTCTCTTCTAATGAATTTAAATTGGTCTTCATTTCAGGCTTTTTTAAAAATATCTATCAATTGATGCTGTGTCAATAAATTCTAAAACAACATTATTGTTAAGGACATGATCACGTATGAAATGATGCCTAATATCGATATGCTTAGTTCTAGAGTGCTGAATTGGATTTTTGGTAAGACATATGGCACTAGTATTATCACATTTTATGGGAACGTTTTTGAAGTGAATTCCATAGTCTTCTAATGTGTTTTTCATCCAAACAACTTGTGCACAGCATGCACTTGCAGCAATGTATTCAGCTTCCATCGTAGATAGTGCAACTGAATTTTGTTTCTTGGAAGTCCAAGAAACTAGTGCATGTCCTAAAAATTGGCATGTTCCGGATGTACTTTTTCTATCTATCCTACATCCGCCAAAATCGGCATCTGCATAAGTTATTAAATCAAATTTTTCAGATTTTGGATACCACAATCCTAAATTTGGAGTTCCTTTAAGATACCTAAATATTCTTTTAACACTCTTAAGATGAGATAATTTAGGATTAGATTGAAATCTAGCGCAAAGTCCTACACTAAACATAATATCCGGTCTAGTCGCAGTGAGGTAGAGTAGACTACCTATCATTCCCCTATGTGTTTTTTGATCGAAATTTTCACTATTTTCATCCATATCTAACTTAGTTGAAGTACTCATAGGGGTGTTTATTGCTTTTGAATTATCCATGTTAAATCGTTTTAACAATTCTAATGTATATTTAGATTGGTTAAGAAATATACCATCACTAAGTTGTTTGATTTGTAATCCTAAAAAGAAGGTTAATTCATCCATTAAACTCATTTCAAATTCATGACTCATACATTTGGCAAATGATTCACATAGTGATTCATCCGAAGAGCCAAAAATAATATCGTCAACATAAATTTACACAATAAAAAAATTATTTTCAAAATATTTGATAAACAATGTAGTATCAACCTTGCCTTTGGTAAAATTATTTGAAATAAGAAAGGAACTAAGCCTTTCATACCAAGCTCTAGGAGCTTGTTTTAAACCATAGAGAGCCTTAGTCAATTTGAATACTTGATTAGGTAGAAGATAATTTTCAAATCCGGGAGGTTGTTCCACATATACTTCTTCCGAAATAAAACCATTCAAGAAGGCATTTTTGACGTCCATTTGAAATAGTTTAAAGTTATTACTACTAGCATAGGCAAGGAGCATCCTTATGGCTTCTAATCGAGCCATGGGAGCGAAGGTTTCTTCGTAATTGATACCTTCTTCTTGGTTGAAACCTTTGGCCACTAATCTAGCCTTGTTTCTAACCATGATACCATTTTCATCTTGCTTGTTTCTAAAGACCCATTTAGTATTAATGACTAAATGGTCACTAGGTCTAGGAACAAGCTTCCACACCTTATTCCTCTCAAATTGATTCAATTCTTCTTGCATTGCAATAACCCAAAAATCATCTTTTAAGGCCTCGTCAATGCATCTAGGTTCGATTTGAGAAAGGAAGGCGGTGTTAGCATAAAAATTCTTGAAAGAGGAATGAGTTTGAACCCCTTTTGATATATCTCCGATAATTAGCTCCTTTGGATGAGCATCTATATACTTCCATTCCTTGGGTAAGGAGATTTTGGAAGAAGGTGCATCCAAGTTGCTATTTTAAGGAGGGGGTTCATTTAAATTCAAATTATCAAAACCAAGATCATCATCAAAATTATTTTTCTTTAAATCAGAAATTTCATTAAACACTACTTGAATAGACTCTTCTATTACTAAGGTTCTTTTGTTAAAACCCCGAAAAGCCTTAGAAACGGAAGAGTAACCAAGAAAGATGCCTTCATCGGATTTACCATCAAATTTTCCTAACGCATCCCTTTCATTCAAAATAAAGCACTTACAACCGAAAACTTTAAAATAGGAAATATTTGGTTTTTTGTTATTCTATAATTCATAGGGAGTTTTTGATAGGGACGGTCTCATTAGAACCCTATTCATGATGTAGCAAGCCGTATTCACGGCTTTGGCCCAAAAATACTTGGGTAGACTATGTTCATTTAACATCGTTCTTGTCATTTCTTGTAGGTTTCTATTTTTTCTTTCAACTACTCAATTTTGTTAAGGATTCCTTGGAGTGGAGAAATTATGATTGTATCCATTAACTTCATAAAAATTTTAAAAGTCACAGTTTTGAAATTTGCCACCGTGATCACTCCGAATTGATGAAATCATGAAGCCTTTTTTGTTTTGAATGAGTTTACAAAATTTAAAGAAACACTTAAAACAATCACTTTTGTGGACTAAGAAATAGATCCAAGTGTACCTAGTATAGTCATCCACAATTACAAACACATATTTGCTTCCTCATAGACTTGTTGTGTCAATTAGTCCAAATAAGTCCAAATGGATCAATTGCAGTGGTCTAGTGGTGCTAATTTGATTTTTTGGTTTGAAACTAGTTTTTATTTTTTTACCTAGTTGACATGCATCGCATACTTTGTCCTTAGTAAACTTTATATTTGGAATCCCTCGTACTAATTCTCTAGATGAGATCTTAGATATTAGTTTCATGCTTGCATGGCCTAATCTCCTATGTCATAGCCAAGCATCATCATTTAGAGCGGAGAAGCATATTTCATTACTTAGTTCATCAAGGTTGATAGTGTAGACATTATTTTGTTTTAATGCAATCATAGTCATGTTATTGTTTGGTTTTTCGAGAGTATACACATTTGATTCGAATTTGACGATATATCATTTATCGTATAGTTGACTAATACTTAAGAGATTATGTTTCAATCCATCAACTAGTAAAACATCATCAATGGAAAAACTAAATTTATTACCAATAGTTCCCTTGCCAATGATTTTGCCTTTGTTGTTGTCTCCGAAGGTGACGTACCCTTCTTCTTTGCTAGTGAGCATAGAGAAATGAGATGGATCTCCAGTCATATGTCTTGAGCATCCACTATCAAGATACCATCTCTTGCTCCTAGCTTGTGGGTTCGTCTACAAAAAAGGATGATTTTTAGGTACCCATTTGATTTTGGGTGCCTCAAAAATTGATCCACTAACTTTGTCATTCATTATTGAATCCTTTATAGTTTCTTTAGGAACCCATATTAATTTTTGTGAACTAATTTTTCTAAATGGACATTTGTAGGCAATATGTCCGGATTTGCAACAGAAGTTGCATTTCATATAAGAGGAAACATGTAATGTAGGTCCTTTTCTAAAAGTGGTAGGATTTTGATGTAATCCTTTGACAAATCCAATTCCATTTCTATTTGCGACGTGACCCTTGTATGCAAGGATCATATCTAATCCTTTGCTACCAACCTTAAACTTGTTTAAGGTTTCTTTAAGAAGCAAATTTTTATTTTTTATTGCTTCTAAATGCTCACACTTAGAGCATGGAGGAGTTTGAAGACTATCAACCTTATTTTGTAGCAAAGTATACTCTTTCTTTAAGATACTTAACTTCTTGCTAATAGTTCTACATTCATCAAATAATTCATGAAAAGCGATAGAGAGTTCTTCAAAAGATAAATCTTCATTAATTAAATCACATACCTCTTCTCCTAAAGCCATTAGCGCATAATGAGCAACTTGCTCGGTGTTGGACTCCTCTTCTTCGGATGCGCTTGAATCATCCCATGTTGCCTTGAGCGCCTTCTTCTTTGATGTTCTCTTTTTGGCTTGAGGACAATCATTCTTATAGTGTCCCGGTTTTTTACACTCATAGTAAATCACTTGGTCCTTCTTGTGTTCAAATTTATTTTTTATATTATTTTTAAATTTATTCTTTCTTAAATATTTTTTAAATTTTTGAGTCAAAAGTGCAATGTCATTGTCACTGTCCTCATCACTTGATGTTCCTTTCAAGTGATCTTCTTGTGATGTGAGTGTCATATCCTTCCTGTTCTTTGGAAAAGAGTTCTCGAGCTCGTCATGAGCTTGACATATCATTTCGTAGGTCATTAGAGACCCAATAAGTTCTTCAAGAGGGAATGTTTTCAGGTCCTTGGCCTCTTCAATGGTCGTAACTTTTGGATCCCAACTTTTAGGAAGAGGTCTTAAGATTTTGTTTACGAGTTCAAAGTTAGAAAAATCTTTACCAAGAGCTTTGAGTCCATTGATGACATCCGTGAACCGGGTGTACATGTCTCCGATGGACTCACTTGGTTTCATTCGGAAAAGTTCGTAAGAGTGCACAAGGATGTTGATTTTGGACTCTTTCACTCGGCTAGTGTCTTCATGAGTGACCTCAAGAGTTCTCCAAATATCAAAAGCCGAATCACAAATTGAAACACGATTAAACTCGATTTTGTCTAGTGCACAAAACAAGGCATTCATAGCCTTTGCGTTTAAAGCAAAAACCTTCTTCTCCGATTCATTCCATTCACTCATCGGAAGAGAAGATTTTTGAAATCCGTTTTCGACGATAGTTTAAAGCTCGAAATCCATGGAAATGAGGAAGATCCTCATACGGGTCTTCCAATACGTGTAATCCGACCCATTAAACATAGGTGGATGTATGATAGAATGTCCCTCATGCATGCCAGAGTAAGCCATCTCTCTTAAGTATTAAACCAAATATGAGAGTGAGCCTCGCTCTGATACCAATTGTTAGGATCAGAGCAGCACTAAGAGGGGGGGTTTGAATTAGTGCAGCGGATTAAAACTTCGATTTTGGAGAAATCTTTCGTACGATGAAAAGCAATATCAATGGAAACCGATTTTAGAAGCTTGATAACTTAGAAACGTATGGAAGTGTAGTAACTAAATAGAGAAGTTTGCAGTATGTAAATGGCAAGAATAGGATACAAACTAAATAACGCAGCAACTTTTAAAGTGGTTCGATCAAAGTGACCTACATCCACTTGAGAAGCCTTCTTCGAAGAGGCTTCCAACTTCCACTAGCAAATTTCTTGTAGGGGAAGGACTAATACCCCTCTTACAACCTTTACAAGTGGTTTACACTCTTACAATTCTTTTCAACAAGATGGGAGGAGTTGAACACTTAAGCAATATGAAAAACAAGGCTTGTAAAGACTATTCTAAGGCTCTTAACTCAAACTATTGCTTTTCAAAAGGTTGTATTCTCAGCTGAGAATTGAGGGGTATTTATAGGCCCCAAGAGGATTCAAAATTTGGGCTCTAAATTTGAATTCCTTTTGGGTTTCCGAGACTGGCGGTGCCACCGCCTATTAGTGGCGGTGCCACCGCCTATCAGTGACGATGCCACCGCCTGTCAGTGTCTGACACTGACAGAGTACAGGCAGTGCCACCGCCTGGTCTCGGGTGCTGGGCGGTGCCACCGCCAGACCCTTCTATTCACTGGTTGGACTTTAAGTTCAGCCCAAACCAAGCCTAATTTTGGGCCCAATTGGCCCCTAGCCAAGATATTGGATTATCTCTTAATCCTAATCCTAATTACATGCAAACTACATAACCAAAAAAAAAACAAATCCAAGCAAGTTTTCAACCACGAACTATCACGGACAAACTTCTAAACAAGATGTTTGATGTAATGCTTATGTATGTCCGTGTCTTTTGGCATGTTCATGCCTTGTACAGAATGTAGAGGGGTGGCCGAAGGCTTAATAGTCCCACTTTAGTAGGGTTGGTGGCCTCTTTAGGCTTGTAAATAAAGGTTGTGTCATGTGGACACGTGCGAGAGCTTTTCGGTCTGTAATGGACCATTTTACCCTTTGTTGTGCAACTGTTCAGAGCTTGTAAAGTCTGTTTATAATTTGCATTGTCTATGAAGTGTTTTTCGGACATGTTTGCTTGTGGATCCCGATTGAGGCGTTCTCTTTAACCCGTTCTCTCTTTTGTTGGTCCTAAGGGACAATGGGAGGCTTCGGGGAGGTTGACCTTTGCGGACGGACGCGCGAGGGTGCCGCACGACTTAGGCAAAACCAGCTAAGTCCGTGTCATATGGTATCAGAGCGGGACAAGCACTCATAGAAACACTTAGCATGCAAACGTGGGGGACCTAGCGGGGCTGCGTTGAGGGCAGTCAGCACACGCGCGACCGTTTGAGGGAAAACGGGCATAGAGATGTAGGGAAAAGGAGTTGCTTGGAGGAGCGGGCATTTGACATTGGCATTCAGAGGAATGGCCAACCCTTCGCGCAAGAGGCACCATGAGAACAGGTAAGCTTGGAAGAATGCGGAGCGCACAAAGGTTGGGATGGCTGAGTTTGAGCTACGGCTCAACGTTGACAACTTTACTTGATGGTGCTCAAGGCAAGCGAGGCGCTTGGCAAAGGACGAGACCATGCAAGGTGGAATGAGTTGCTCAACGACCAAAAGAGTTATGCAAAGCTCACAGAGGTGAGGGGAATTGCTAACTCGAAGAATTTGGTACTCATGCATGGGCTTGTATGCGAACGATGGGATGTTCGTGGCCATCCCAAGGCGACCGAAACTCGGCGCCATGGAGCATTGAATCTTTCTCTTCGGCATGTGAAGGATACATCCGTAGGAGGCTGAAGTGTGCAATAAGTTCAGCATGTTGCTAGGCCTTGAGGGGTGTAGTGGGGGCTGTATTGACGAGGAGTCGCAATCTAGCAAGTGCATTTGCAGGAGACAGAACAATGCACAGTTTGTTCAGCAGATCGGAGTAGTCCAAGGGGATGGTGGTCTCCGAAACGAAGAGAGATGTTGCTCCAATGGGGCAGTTATCCAGGAGGGATAAGTCCTAGCTCTCCAGAGGGAGAATCATGTGAGACGGACCTCACATGTTAGGGAGGAGTACCTCAACAAACAATAACTCCATGAAGCTCGATGGACTGAGCAAGCGGCGAGGAGTTGTCTCATGATCTCGCTCGAGAGAATGCATTGGTGGATGCATTGCGAGATCAAGTGGGGGAGCGACCTGAAGCAACTTAAATGAAGGCACACTTAGAGTCGATATGGAGATCCGACTCAAGGGAGGGCTGACCCGTGGAATGGTGGGCACGAGGGCCACCATCGACTCAATGCAAAAACGAGGAGCGGAGCAACTTGGGTGTAACTTGGCGAAGTACTCAAGCCGCGTGAAGGGAGCCAGCATAGAAGTTGGAACGTGGAGCAGAGGCATAGTGCTTTCCTTAGACAGAGGTCAAGGACATGAACTCTTGCAGAGGCAAGAGTAGGATCATGTTGTTCCATGGGTCCTTCATTCTGATGGAGCAGACTCATCTTGCATGGTGCCAAAGATGAAGGGAGCTTCGGGGCACAAGCACCTTATCTCGGAGAAGCATTTGATGGAGGAACTAAGGCGACTCAATTTGCGGAGGTGAATTTGGGTACAGAAGGCCTTAGCACGGGGCAAGAGGACGCAGAGGCGGGTACTCTTGAAGAATATGCCACAGTGTTGCCATTCAAGTTGCCATGAAGGAAGTGGTGCGCAGCGGAGATTATGCTGGTAGGGGTAGAGGCCCAGGATCCAGACAATGGTGCACAAATTATAGTGAAGTCAGTGGACTTCGGGAGCTACTAGGCGACGGATTGTCCTAGAGCGGTGCTTTATCTAGGTGTGACCCAAGAGTGGGTGGATGAAGGTCGATTGCCAAAAGAGCGAACAAAATCGAAGGTGGAGAAGACCCTGCGATGTATTGGCAGAGGCCACACATGGAGGGTTCACAATTCGAGTTTATTCCACAAGGATCAGAATGCAGTGGAGATGTCACCAGGAGGCGACATGGTGCAGCGGATCGTGGTGGAACAGTTCGTGGCAATGCGATACACATGACTTAGTCCCGGGAGGGACTAGATCATATGGAGGTATGATCGGGAGCTACTCGAAGCTCCACTTCGGTGAACAACACGATGGCAAGAAGGGCTATGGATTCAAGGAGTGAAGGCCACGGTACCGTAGAGGCGGGTCATCTGGGCGTGCATCGAATTTTTCATCGGATGAAAACCTTGGTCATCAGCATATGGGGGCTGTGCTCCACTAAGGGAAAAGTTCGAATGCAAGTACTAGTGAGTTCCATGGAAGGAACTTGATCATGCAGAGGTATGATCGAAGCAGCTGGAGAGTTGGACTGCTCCAAAGCTCATATTCGCTTAAGGGAGCCCGGCAAGTCAGAGGACAAGGCCGAGTAAGCGAACGTTGCTACCAAGGAAGCTAAGGAGAATAGAATCGGTGCAAACCCTACAATGTGATGGCAGAGGCCATGCATGGGAGTTGCAGTCTGTCTTTCCACCGACCAAACAGATTGCTTGGAGAACACAGAGGTGTTGAAGCAGGAGGTTGAAAGGGGTGAGGAAGCGATGACGAGTCCAGCAGGACTTAGCTACCCAAAATCAAGCATCAGTCAGAATGGAGGTGGACTCAGAGGAGTGCCACGGAGACATATCTACTGATCGTGAAAAAAAGGGATACAGATGCGAGGAGACGGATAGTAGGGCCATGGGCATGGCAGCACCATAGTACCGCAGAGGCGGGACTTCCGTGAAAGTCATTGATCCCTTGCTCTCACGGAGGGAGAGCGCTTGGTCGTGAAAGGGGCCGAGGAGGTGGAGCATGCAGAGGCAATCTCCAAGTACCGAGACAAGGCTGAAGGGCAGAGGCCAAGAAACTTCGTAAGACCGGTGTCAACAAGTTTCTCATCAAGATAGCCGTAAGTGAAGGACTTCGGGTCATGCAAGAGTGCACGACCAAGGAACGAAGCAGGCAGTACGCGGTGCTGTACCTTTGCTACTCAGTGGAGTAGGCGGCAGGGTTGATGGAGAAGATGGTACAATCCCAGAGGCGACCTCATCTATCAGAGAATTACTCCAAGTTGGGGTGAAAACTTCTTGCATTCCAGAAGTTCGATGGAATTGAGAAGGTGAATCACAGTAGCTAACTCAACGCAAGGAGTGCAAACACTTCAAGTGCTTCAGAAGTGTGAGCAAAGAGCAGGCGAAGGCCAGTAACCAGCTCGATGCATGAAGTACAACCTCGAGGAGGTGGGCGAAGTCAAGTAACCTTTGCCTTCTCAACTCTTAAGAGGATGGGCGAAACCGAGTACCCCAATTCTCTTATCTATCCAGCAGAGGAGCTCTGCACAAGTTCAAAGACCCTTCGAAGATAATGGAAGACAATAGTTGCCAAATCCTCACCAACGGTGATCAATGCTACTGAGAGTAGGTTGTCCGCTTCATTTCCCAACGAAATGCCAATCGAAAGTGGAAGTGATGCGAACCTACTTGGAGGTGACAACTAACTGAAAGGAGAGTCAATGAGCAGATTTTATGGAGGAAGGACCCAAAACTTCAGAAGTTTACGAGATGATGCTCATTAAAGCTCCAACAAGCATCCACCCAGTTCAAGCATCATGTGGAATTTCGAGAGACTAGCGCAGTAAGGATGGTCTTTTCCTTCATCGGGGAGATCTGCAAGAATCAACAAGGATCAACACAACTCAGCCAACCCCACACCAGAGTCAGAGTCATTGGCGAGTTGAAGCAGCATGGCGGATCAAGGGTTCGACGACTCAAAAACAGCAGCGGAGAGCAGCTGGGAGCCAGGAGGCGCATTGCAGTTGGAGCAGAAGATTGAAGACTTAGCAAAGGCGAAGAGTTGCAGTGTTCACAAAGGCTTCGACGAGGACGTCGAAGGAATAAGTGGGGGAGAATGTCACGGACAAACTTCTAAACAAGATGTTTGATGTAATGCTTATGTATGTCCGTGTCTTTTGGCATGTTCATGCCTTGTACAGAATGTAGAGGGGCGGCCGAAGGCTTAATAGTCCCACTTTAGTAGGGTTGGTGGCCTCTTTAGGCTTGTAAATAAAGGTTGTGTCATGTGGACACGTGCGAGAGCTTTTCGGTCTGTAATGGACCATTTTACCCTTTATTGTGCAACTATTCAGAGCTTGTAAAGTCTGTTTATAATTTGCATTGTCTATGAAGTGTTTTTCGGACATGTTTGCTTGTGGATCCCGATTGAGGCGTTCTCTTTAACCCGTTCTCTCTTTTGTTGGTCCTAAGGGACAATGGGAGGCTTCGGGGAGGTTGACCTTTGCGGACGGACGCGCGAGGGTACCGCACGACTTAGGCAAAACCAGCTAAGTCCGTGTCAGAACGTCGAGTCTTGTTCCGGCGAGCTTTCCGATGAACTTCCGGCGGACTTCCGATATGCCCTCAAATTTCTTCCGACGGACTCCCAGCAAGCTCCTGATCTTGTGACGACTTTAACGAGTAGCCGAGCCTTCTCAGTGATCTCCACGAACCTCCGACGATCTCTTCAGCGAACTTCCAAAAATTTCGACAGGTTCCCGATTTCTTCTCGGTTGGTTCCGGCAACATCTCCGACGATTCTTTGGACTCTTAAACGTCTATCAAACTTGACTCCGGTATTCTTGCTTTATGTTTTCTGGTTATCGTAGTTAATCCTGCACACTTAACTCAATAATATGGATTAGATCAATTAACCCATCAATTGATTTTATCATCAAAATCCGAGATTCAACAGGATACTTCGATCAGGATGAGACAATTAAAGCAAGAAAAATCATATTATACTGGGGGAAAACATGTTAGAAGATTGGACGTCGGGCCGGAGGATCGGTCGACCTATCGACAGAAGGCTTTAGGCTGTGGATTCGGGCATTAGGCCAAGAAAAGTAAATATTGCACCAAGGATATCGGAGTTGCGGAGTCAACTGGTCGATTGGGTAATAGGCCGCAAGAGAGGACGATGCGCTGAAAAATCGAATGAAGCAAAATAAAGTTCCGAAATCAAGGACGCAATTGTGTTGGGAGTTCAAGAGTTCGTCGTGAAGTCCAGGATTTCATAGTTAGCATGTAATTGAGCTTGGATTTGGGGCAACCCAATTAGGGGCTAGCAAAGCCCATGTAAGAACTGTGTTGGGTCCAATAAGAGGCCCAAACAATGCCCTAGGAAGTCTCACTGCGCCCTCTCACCCTGCCCAAAAATTAGGTCGGCTCTGATCCCAAATGTCACGACCCAAGTTGGATGAACCAACTGACCAATAACTTCATTTTGGTCCTTCAATCACGGATCAAAATACTTAAGTGTGAGTTAATATAATACACTCATCAGGCCCATATAAGCCAATCATACTTATTGTCCACTTCCGATGTGGGACTAAACGGGATGTTACATATCTTAACAGTGAAGTGACACTTTTTCCTCCAATTGATGCGGTCCCTCTTTTATGAGCATGTCACCCTGATCATTTGTGGCTCTCATGTTGCTATTATTGTCATTGTTACTGCCATGGAAGTATGTCTTAAGAACTCGATTGTTGTATTTTGCATCCAAAATCATTTCATGAGTGTCCTAGGAGGTCTTGCTTGAAGTGGATGTTTGCATATGCCTTTGACTATAATGTTTGTATTGGATGTGTTGAACACTGGAAGATGATTTGGCTATAAAGGTTGTTATGGGCGTATTGAGCATGGGAAGGTGCATAAGCCATGAGGGTCATATCAAATGCATAGTGTGATTTCCCCAATTACGATGTATCGAGCATGGGGAGACACATTAGGTAACAAGGGTCATCTGAAGCATGTTAAGCGTGGGGTAACACGTCGGCCACTAGGAGCACATCGGGTGTGTTATATGCTTTGCCTAGTTAGAATGTGTTGATTGTGAGAAGATACATAGCTACTTCGTTTTGTTAGGTTAGTGTGTATCATGTGTGAGGAGACATTGGTTGTGAATGTCACCTTGACACACCTTGCTAGGTTAGACACGTCAAGAGAGGGACAATATATTGGCCGGATTAAGTGCATCACATGCTTTACTTAGTTAGATTATGTTGAGCATTGAGAAACACTTAAGAATATCGAAATGCACTCACATGGTTTACCTCATTAGTGAGCATGAGACATAGGAGATGATGATGTGTGCATGAGAAGTCATAACCATATTAAAGATCTGTTGAACTTGGGTTGTTATGGTCATATTGAAGTTATGGTGGTAAAGGCATCATGACCAACTTAAAGATGCAGCGGACCTATAATGTTGTGGTCATTAGAGAGACGAGGTGGATTTGGAATGATGCGTTTGTCATTTGGGAGATGCAAATGACTTGAGGACAAAGTCATGGGTGATGATCGAGGCTGCATATTAATGAGAAAGCCAAGGGCAATGGAAGAATCCATGAACGAAAAAAGAAGTCATAGATGAAGGAGAAAACTATGATAGCAAAGTTAGTTGAAACCTTTGTGTTGAACACAATGTCAAGCGAAGCCACAAGCAAAGTTGGTAATGCGATGTCAAGTGGGGTCATGGACAAAGTTACAGATGTAACAGAATAAGCTTGAAGCTACACATGCAATGTTAACAGATAATGTTGCATGTGCAATAGCTGTGATAGTTTAAAAGTTGAAGTTCCGAAGAAAGTTTAACTGTTCTAAAACCTTATAGTTCTCAAACGATGAGTGAGAGAAATAATAGTCTAAGGTCCCTTTTTGTAGGGGTCAATAATTTGTCCTTCACCGTCTGGCCCTTAGCTTTCTTGTTAATTCTACTGATGCATTATCCGAAAGCTCCCGATTGGATGCATAAAAGATCAAGCATTAGGTCAATGATACGGAGTCTTTAGAAATTAAATCAAATCTGATATCATAATCAAAGTGGGTTATGGGTGGTTACAATAGTTGGTAGTAGGAAAACGATAAAAGTTGGATGATGTGGCAAAATCTATACGGATTCAAATGTCACATAAAATATCCCATATATTTGATATGATTGAATTAAAGCGTGCCTTACCTTTGATGTAGCTAAAGTTAGCTAAGAAGAATCTCTTATCTCTAATATAGTTGAATTCGATCATGTAACACATTATATCCTCGGTATGATCAAATTTTGTCATAAAGCATCTCTTATCTTCAATACAATACAATCCTATCATCAAGCCTCTTTTATCTCCGATATAATCAAATTTGATCATGAAGCATCTCTTACCTTTAATATAATTAGATATTACTATGAATAGTCCTTTATCTTCAACTTGATAAATTCTAACCATAAAGTGTCTTTTGTTTTTTACGTGATCGAATTGGCAACGATGCATCTCCCTATCACCGACATGGTTAAATTTATCATGGAACATCTGTTAACCATGATGCAGCAAAACAAACCACAAAATGTTACCATCACATGATGAGTGTAGGTCAAACCCCTAATTCACCCAAGCCACTAACAAAAAGAGTCTTGTTCACAAATTGTTAAGGAGATATTGCATCCATTATGTCTCAATAACCTTTGTATATCAAAACATAATTTGGGTTGGGGGAAGGAGGAGGTTTGGATAGATGATATAGAGAATCAGATACGGAGACACCTAAGTGCCGTGTCATTGCAAATATAACACTCACTCAATCACCTTGTCATCTTGACATACCAGTTGAATGAGTCATGTAGGTCAACACTCAATCACCTTTGCTTTAATATCCTCCATTGGAGTAAGGTTTTCCAGGGCACAACATGCAATTTCTTGGTGCCTCACATCTCAGACTGAGATGGACTTAACATTATACATTGGTCCAATGCTCAAGCAATTCAGGCTTGTTGATCCAATCCCTTTTCAGTGCATGATACCTATTATAGATTTACAGGTACATTCATCACGCAGAGTATATAATTTCATGGATGATTGCCATAGAAAAGTCCAAAATTTTAAAATTTTCTTGGATGGTGCCTCATGTTTTTATATTTCCCACAAAAAGCTTGTACCTTTTTTTATCATAAATAATTAATTTCTCATCAAAACCTAGTCAAATAAATCGAACCAGACTGATTACAATATTTTTTAATATAGTTATAGTATTTTAGTTTACTGAACCAACTATAATGTTTTTGTTCACTAGCAAAATAATGCTGTAACACTATTTAAAAACATTGTAATTCATCCTTTCTTTTTATCATTCTTTGACAATGGATGAAAACAAATATTGTAAAGTTCTTCAGAATATACAAACATAAGTTTTAGGTTAAATGAGAATAAAAATTAAAAATTATTATTTTTGAAATATATACAAACATTCCTAATTTTTATCCAAATCATGAAGATTCTCGTATGAATTATTTTATAGTCTTGAAACTTATAATAAAGTTAATAATTAAGATTTATGGGAATATAAACTAATTAAGGTATATATATCTACATATAATTTTTTCTTATTAAGGTATATATATCTACATATATCAACATATAATTTTTTCTTACTAATTAAGGTAAATAAAACTGTTTTTTATTTATTTTGAAATATGTCAACTTTCTTAATTTTCTTCCAAAATAAGAAAAAATCTCATACCCTCAGTGAAATTTCATTCA
Source organism: Musa acuminata AAA Group (assembly GCF_036884655.1). NCBI lineage: Eukaryota > Viridiplantae > Streptophyta > Magnoliopsida > Zingiberales > Musaceae > Musa > Musa acuminata. The sequence continues at coordinate 14,815,700 of NC_088344.1, read as the reverse complement.
AAAATATATTGTAAATCAGACGCGTACGTTCAAAATGCAAAGAAATATCTGTAATATTTCTTTCCTCTTGAGCTCGATATTTCCTATAACATGTTATAGGATTATGTATAAATAGGAATATCAACCAGAAATATATGTTCAAGACTCTAAAATCATGGATTGGAAACGACGGTCAGTTCTTTTCCTTGCTGTATGTTTTCTTCTGCGGAGTCAAGCAGCAGCAGCAGAAGATAACACTTGGGATCTCACCGAAGAAGAAGATAGTGAGTTAGAGAGCGAACTCAAAACCCTTAACAAGCCTTACGTGAAATCTTTCAAGGTAACCGAAGAGATGTTCTCATCCTATCCCTGTGTATACCTTCATCATGTCTTGCTTTTAATATGTGTAGAAACGATGCAAACGATGAGCTTTTGGTTTCGGATAGCATGTTAATGTGCCTTTTGGCGATTGCATGCATCTTCTTTCTAATTGTAATTTAATTTTTGATACAAAAATAGGAACTGATGAAATTTTATTTTTTTGTATATAGGATGAGTATGGGATTACCTACGATTGCGTGGATATCTATAAGCAACCAGCTTTTGATCATCCTCTGCTTAAAAATCACACACTTCAGGTAAATTATCATCCTTTGCAACAATATATATAATCCCTTTACTCATTATTCTTGCTTATTGAGGTTATTCATTATCCCTTTACACTAGAATTGATGATCTTGTATCAAATATGTGTTTAATGAAATTTCAAAAATAATATTACAGTAAAAGTTAGCATAAATATCATCCTTTAGCATTTTATGATTTTTAATTAAGGTCATTGGAAGATTTATGTTTTTCTGATTTGTAGAAATATATTGATCTTTCTAGAATCATAGAGAATTCTTTTTCTATTTTTTCAAAATTTAGTCTTATGTATTAAGTTTATAATTAGTTGTACTGACAGTTGGTATTGGTTTGTATAGTAACGCATATACTATGAAAGGTATCATTTTTATTTTCAAAAAGCAAAGAGCTATATATCACTGAAGCGATATATAACAACCCACACCATGTTTCTCGGAGCACAAAAATTAGCCATATTATTATTGAAAATGTTTGATATCTTGCAAGAAAAAGCAAAATGTGCTAACCAATTAGCATTCCTATTACCCTCCCTAAAAACATGATAAAATTTACATTATTAAAAATTTAATATCAGATTCAAAATATGCCTCAGACCATTCAGCAGATTCCAAGGAGGGGATTCTTCCTTGTTGAGAAACTTGATAATCATATCCGCATCTGATTCAATCTCCAATCTGTTTATTCCTTTCTCCAATAATACATGCACAACCCCCAACCAGGCGGCCCTATATTTAATTTACACCATCCATTTGTGGGTTTAGTCCACCAGGTTATAAGGAATTGACAAGATCATAAACATCCTTCAGATTGTAGAATAGATTTGCAGCATGACATGAAAGCAAGAGCTTTGCAAATAATGGAGAAGGGAGTAATCCTAACTTCATTGAAGGTTGATTCATTGCGATCCTTCGAAATCAGCCAATGGCAGTATGCAATCAACGTGTGCTCAAAAGCCCACAGCTGGTCTTGTTGAGGTCCTGCCCCTCTCTCAACCAATCCCCACTCCTCCAGTCCTTACACTGCCTAAACAGATACAATCAAGAAACCCCCAAGGAACCTGCATGCACTCAGAGCTGATGGTTGCCCCTTATGATCAGCCTTCATATTCTTCGGTCATCATCAGGTGGGGACTTGTCAATTCCTGTAATCATAGAACCACCCACATTACGAAACAAATGTGTATCATGTTCCTATCCCGGAAAGGTATCGATTTTAATTTTCTTTTGTAATGCATGCATTACTTGTAATACCTTGATTTTCTTGTTGCTATGGTTAATGTAAAAAGAAACATTCACCGAAAGCTTTTCATTTGAATCTCCATGAGAATATCTCCCTTTCATAAGTAAATTAATTACTATTTGCATTGGCTTCATTTATGATTATAAATAGATCATGTTTCCTTTTTTTTTCTTTTCCGCTTGCATATCTTTCGTACCCTCTTTATTTAGGAATAATATAAATATGCTAATGTTGTCATAGTATGTGCAACAGTTTCCAAAACGCGGTGGCAACATAAACAAGGAACCAATAATAAATCAAACGTTACCACAGCTATGTCCTACAGGAACGGTTCTTATCAAGCGAACGACGAAAGAGGATCTAATAAAAGCAAAAAAGTATGCACATCAAATACAATCACATATGCAACTACAGCAAGCAGAGATAACCGCTACCGACGATGGAGCTACTCATGTAAGATTTATTTCATCTTGATCGATTGCTTTGATAATAGTTTAATTTGTAATTTGGTTTATATTTCTCATAGACTAACTTGTTTCACGCTTTTCAGAAAATAGAAGAACAAACATAAGCAAAAAAAGATGACAAGAAGAGAAATAGAGAAGAGAGATTATATAGAAAAATGGAAAATAAGGAGAAGCTTCAAAATTGTATTAGAGGCAGTAAAAACAATTATTTAAAATTCAAAATAGTTTTTAGAAAACATATATATTATATATAGATTTCGGAACACATAATAAGAAAATATTCACATTCCATTCTGGTAGTCAACGAAGCACAACTGCTTTGATGCATCCGTTACTGACCTATGTTAGAACAACTCCATGTGCAGCATGCTGTAGTGGTATTTGAAGCTAAAAAGGGACCACAATATTATGGCGCAAGCGCAGACCTGGAAGTATTCCAGCTTTCAGGTGTTTCAATTAACCAAGCAAGCACGAGCCAGATCATTCTTACCAAAGGGGAAAGAGGGCCCAAAAATTACATTAACACCGTGCAGGCTGGATGGCAGGTAAGTAATGGCCTTTTTTTTTTTTAATTTTTTTTGTCTTTTCTAATGTTGCATATGGAATTGAATGCTTTTGGCTGATATATATATATATATATATATATATATATATATATATATATATATATATATATATATATATATAGGTGGAGTTTCAACAGGAGGGGGACTACCGGGTTCATTTCTTCACATATTGGACTGTGAGTAGTGTCGTCGTGAATAGTTTCTTTCTTTTACTTTCTTGCACTAACATGCATGCTCTTTTGATATTTATTAATTCTGATTTGTATTCAATCTTCTGCTGTTAGTCGGATGGTTACCAGAAGACCGGCTGTATTAACCTGGATTGCCATGGGTTTGTCCAAGTTAGTACTCGGATAACCCCTGGCATGATCTACACACAAAGTGTTTTGTCACTCTCAATTTACAGGGTAGGAAAATTTTCTTCCTTTAGTCTGAAGCACATACATGAATATTTTCTCTCTTTTTTTTTTTCTTTCTTGATGTGAAAGAATTTTCCTTCTTCCATTTGGGAGCTATATATTCAATTAAACAAGTTGTCTTCATGTTTCTGTATCTCTGTCCATTAAGAATGGAAAATTCATCAACTCTCTTTTCTGTCATTTCATCTTAGGATCGGTTCACTTCAAACTGGATGTTGTACAATGATAGGGAACCTGTTGGGTATTGGCCGAAGGAAATCTTCAACAACATGGCAGATTCTTCCCAGGTGCAGATGGGTGGATTAGTTTACTCGCCCTTTGATGAAGCAAGTCCGCCCATGGGTAATGGTGTAAAAGGTGAAGCAAAATTCACGAACGTTCTCTTGCTGGATGGACAAGGTAATAACAGAACGCCTGAAGATTTTGAAGAGATTCATGATCTTGATATAGATTATTACTACATTAGCTATCACTATCGCGATGGCGTGTTGAATTATGGTGGGCCGGGAGGTTGGAAGAAAACTTAGTCACAAAAGTTGAACCATCGAAGATAATAATATGAATGTTGGGACCTGGCTTCTTAATTTAACATCTTGTGGTATAATTTGGTTAAAGATTTTGTCCTTGCACCCGACAATGGAAAATTGTTTATATATGCACTATATAATAGTAATTGCATGGTCTCTTGGAAAAAAAAAAAACCATAATCTCCATTCACTTTAATCAACAAAACAAAAGCTTAGGCATAATTGAACTAAACTTGATTGATATACTTTTAAAGTGATGTCACACTAATATCGTTGATTTAAAACTTGGACAGAAATTCTTCTCCATTGCCCATATCCCAAATCTTTTTCTCTAAAGTATTTGTGTCTCCACCTTCCTGCAAAACAGGATGTTGAGGATTTGTCCAGTCAAAGTGTGTATCTTGGACATTGGATCCCCAGAAACTATCCATTACTCTCCCTATCCTATCTTCGTGCGAGCTTGGTAATATATTTGTCTAGTAATGACAAATAAAGTGTTCAGCATTGTTAGCTTAACGTTTAGTTTGTCAACGTCTTTTCCCTTTTGCACGACATAAAAGATTAGATTGACCAACAAAGTTATGTAAGTGTGAAGTGAGTTTATATATTATTACAGTGATAACTCACATAAAGTAATTCGATTAGGTGTTTCTTATAATTGAATAATAAGTAAAGGCCTCTTTGTACTTTTTTTAAATTGAATTCTCATAAATATTACCTTCAATCAGTAATACCTTTGAGAGTCGTAATTCCTGTAAAAACTATGTAAAGGTGTCACGATGTACCTATGAGTCCCTTTTTATAGAGACTCTTGAAATTGTTTATTTTTGCACAATTCATGCAATAATGGCGACATGGGACTTAGTCATAATTATCATCAATTTATATTGAATCTAGCGACGTATAACACTTGACATTTATTAGGTGTGGCCAATTATTGACCATACAGGAAGTCTGTGTGGTGCTAAGGAGGTGATGAACGATTGGCTAGGTGGTTCTACCATGTCAGTCATATGAGGCCTACCATGTCTAGGTGTCTTTCAAATGGATCGAACGAGTCGATCACATGAGACCTATTGGTCAGAGTTGATGTGTCCTCCGTATGGAACCAAAGTGTCAACCATATGGAGCCTACTGGTCGGTCACACAGAGCTGATGTGCCCTCCACGTGGAACTAAGGTGTCGACCACGTGGAGTCAACTTGTCGGTTGTAACTTAAGGAGTTTAACTTAAAAGCGTATGTGAGTGTAGAGAAGGCAGTAAGACGGTAATGTGGCTTGCAGTATTGTAACTTGCACAAATTGAAAAGCAAACCAAAATTTAGAGTGGTTCGATCTTTGTGACCTATATCCACTTTCGGATTCCTCTTTCGTTGTGGTCACCGGCGTTCACTAAAGGCCTTCCATCAATAGACAAAGACCAACCACCTTTTATAGCACTTTCTCCTTTTCATGAGTTTAGCAGAGAACCCTTACAATTCTCACACCTCTCTTGAATGATCTTAAAACTTAGAAAGAGAGGAGGAGGACTCTAGCACTTGTTTACAATAATTTTACACCCCAATAACTCAAGATTATCTCAATACTTTCGTGTCTTTTCATGCAGAAAAGGGTGGGGTTTTTATAAGCCTCAATAGCTTTATAATTGGAGCAAAAAAGTGTCTCATCCCAGATTTTCGGAGTCCTAGAGGTACCACCACCTAGTACCATCGCCTAACAGAGCTCAGAGACCGAGCTCTGACGGTACCACCGCTTGATAGGAGTGGTACCACCGCTGGCAGCATTTACTGCTGGCGGTACCACCTCCTAGAAATCCTAGGGCACTGCTTTTTAGGCGGTGCCACCATTGGCCAAGAATTCAGAGGCTGAATGGGTTGCTCAATTCAACTTAATTCAGCCTTGTTAACGGCCCAGTTTACCCCTAATTAATTTATTAGGATTATCTCTCATTCCTAACTTAATTTATGATTTAACAATGATAATTAAGACATAATCATAGTACTTCTTATTCTGGTGTATCAATTGCTCTTTCGACGAGCTTCTGGTGAACATCCGACGAACTCTCGGCGATGCTCCGGTGGACTTCCGGCAAGCTCTTGGACTTTACGATGATCTTTTTGCTGAGTTCCGATGATCTTCTTTGGCAAGCTCCTAGACTTCTTGGTTGGTTCAGGCAGAACTTCCGACGAACGTCCGGAGTTCCGATGAACTCTCGAACTCCCAATGAGATCTCAATCTTGACTCCAACATAATACCTGCTTTATGTCTTACTGCTATCGTAGTTAATCTTGCACACTTTTTTTAACATATAGATTAGATCGAACAAATTATAATTGACTTTATCATCAAAATCAGAGATTCAATAATCTCTCTCTTTTTTATTATAACAATCAAGACGGAGTTAACCTTAACTCCCCCTATCTATATATTATACTTGAGAAAAAACATTCTTGATTTCAAGGGCTTTGAATTCAAGAAACAAACTGATAAGATAAGTTTATTAGACTTATCAACATGCATATCATGATTCTTATCATGATCTAATATTCTCAAGATATGATTCCAAGTATGATGTCAAGTTATGATATCCATTTTCAAGTATGATATTTCAAATATGAAAGATGACAAAGATAGCAATTCATTATTCTAAGGTAAGATATCTATTGTAAAATAGCAAGTTAAGCTCTAGATATCTTATCATAATGAAAGAAATTTAAGCAAACATTTTAAGTATATATGATGAAATATATTGCATACATTTGTCATCAATTTACCACATTTTAGTATTATTTCTCCCCCTTTATCATCAACAAAAAGGAGAACAATTCAACAATGCAAGTGTGGTAAAAAAATTCAAGCAAGTTTCACACTCAAAAGTTCTCATCATTAAATGTTGTCAACATTAAAGTGATAGATTCTATCAACTTCTCTCCCTTTGTCATCGCAACTTTAGGAAGGTAAGGAGGGAATCCATTAAGAACTAAATTTGTGAAATGATTTGAATCAAGTCAAAAATAATAAATAAGTTTTTGTTAAAACATGCTTTTATTTAGACAAAGAGAAGGGATTTATGAAAAGAATCAAGATATCCATACGAAATCAAATCCCCAATCTTATAAATAATTATCACACACGAAAATTCATCTTTCAAGGATTAAGATATCCATTGGAATTCATAAATTCATGTTTCATGAGAAGAATAAGGAAGAATTCATGAGAGAGGAACATCACATGAATGAGACTTCATAAATCATGAATATGTTTCTCATAAAAAAATCATTAAGTGATGGAGCAAGGATGTAAAGTAATCTTGATATCAAGGAAGCTAAAAATGAAATAAATTTATAAAAGCTTCATTCATAAAATACATTAAGAGAAAGATAGTCCGGAAAAGATATATATTAAATTCATGCATTCAGACAAATTAACATTCCTAATTCTCTTCTAATAAAATCAAATTATTCTTCACTTAATGGCTTTATAAAAATATCAGCTAATTGATATTTTATATCAATAAACTCTAAGATTACATCATGATTATTAACATGATCTCATATAAAGTGATGCCTAATATCAATATGTTTAGTTCTAAGATGTTGAATGAGATTTTTTGTTAAACATATTGCACTTGTGTTATCACATTTTATAGGAATATTTTTAAGATGAATCTTATAATCCTCTAAAGTGTTTTTCATCTATACAACTTGTGCACAATATGCACTAGCTGCAATGTACTCAACTTCAGTTTTAGATAGTACAACCGAGTTTTGTTTCTTGGAAGACCAAGAAATAAGTTCGTGTCCGAAAAATTGACATGTTCTGGATGTTGTTTTTCTATCTAATCTATATCCAACAAAATCCACATCAGCATAAGCAATTAGTTCAATGTTCTCAGATTTTGGATACCATAATCCTATATTAATGATACATTTAAGATATCTAAGAATTTTTTTAACTGCTTTAATATGAGATATCTTAGGATTAGATTGAAATCAAGTACAAATTCCTACACTAAACATGATATACAGTCTAGTTACGGTATGGTATAGTAAATTTCCTATCATACCCATATAAGTTTTTTAATCAAAGTTTCCTTCACTTTCATTAATATCTAACTAAGTGGAGGTACTCATGAGAGTATTGATAGCCTTTGAGCTATCCATATTAAACCTTTTTAGCAAATCTAAAGCATATTTTGTTTGACTAAGAAAAATATCATTACTTAGTTGTTTGATTTGTAAGCCTAAAAAGAAAGTTAATTCTCTCATCAAACTCATTTCAAATTCAAGACTCATACTTTTATAGCAAATGATTCACATAGAGATTTATTCGTGGAACCGAAAATAATATTATCAACATAAATTTGAACAATAAGAAAATTATTTTTAAAATTTTTGATAAATAATGTAGTATCAACCTTGCTTTTAGAGAAATTATTTTTAATAAGAAATGAACTAAGTCTCTCATACCAAGACCTTGAGGCTTGTTTCAATCCGAGAGCTTTAGTCAATTTAAATATATGATTAGGGAGATTATCATTCTCAAATCCGGGAGGTTGTTCAATATAAACTTCTTCAGAAATAAAACTATTAAGAAAAGTACTTTTAACAACCATTTTGAAACGACTTAAAACTATTACTACTAGCATAGGCAAGGAGCATCCTTATGGCTTCTAAACGTGCTATAGGAGCGAATGTTTCTTCATAATCGATACCTTCTTCTTGGTTGAAACCTTTGGCTACTAATCTAGCCTTATTTTGAACCACGATACCAAATTCATCTTGCTTGTTTCTAAAGACCCATTTAGTACTAATTACTAAATGGTCATTTGGTCTAGGAACAAGCTTCTACACCTCATTTCTCTCAAATTAATTCAACTCTTCTTGCATTGCGATTGCGATGACCCATGAATCATCTTTCAAGGCCTTGTCAATGTATTTAGGTTTAATTTGGGAGAGAAAAGCGGCATTGGCATATAAATTCTTAAGAGAAAAATGAGTTTGAACCCCTTATGATATGTCTCCTATGATTAGCTCCTTAGGATGAGTATCTACATACTTCTAATCCTTGGGTAAGGATGTTTCAAAAGAAGATGCATCCAAAATGCTAGATGAAGAAAGTGTTTCATTTAAATTCAAAGTATGAAAATTATTATCATCATCAAAATCAATTTTCTTAACTTTAGAAACTTCATTAAAAATAACATGAATAGATTCTTCTGTAATCAAAATTCTTTTGTTAAAGATATAAAATGCTTTAGAAACAAAAGAATAGCTAAGAAAAAATTCCTTCATCGTATTTTGCATCAAATTTACCTAAGGCATCTTTTTCATTCAAAATAAAATATTTACATCCGAAAACTTTAAGATATGAAATGTTGGGTTTTTTATTATTCCATAACTCATAAGGAGTTTTGAAAAGTAGTGGTCTTACTAGAACCATATTCATAATATAGCATGTTGTATTTATAATTTCGGCCCAAAAATATTTGGGTAGGCTATGTTCGTTTAACATGGTTCTTGCCATTTCTTGTAAGTTTCTATTCTTTCTTTCTACTATTCTATTTTGTTGAGGATTTCTTGGAGTAGAGAAGTTGTGGTTGTATCCATTAGATTCACAAAATTTTTGAAAATCACGGTTTTGAAATTCACCACTATGATCACTTCGAATTGACGAAATCATAAAACTCTTTATATTTTGAACAAGTTTACAAAACTTAGAGAAATACCTAAAGCATTCACTTTTGTATGTCAAAAAATAAGTCCATGTCTATCTACTATAATCATCCACAATGACAAATACGTATTTGCTACCTCCTAGGCTTGATGTAGCAATTGGTCCGAACAAGTCCATATGGATCGATTGCAAAGGTCTAGAGGTACTTATTTGGTTCTTAGGTTTGAAGCTACCTTTTATTTGTTTTTCTAGTTGACATGCATCACACACATTATCTTTGACAAACTTGATACGAGGAAATCCTCTTACAAGTTCTTTAAATGAAATTTAAGAGATTAGTTTCATGCTAACATGACCTAATCTCCTATACCAAAGCCAAGCATCATCATTCAAAATAGAAAAGTATATTTCATTATATAGATCATTAATGTCGATAATATATATATTATTTTATTTTAAGACAATCATAGATGTGTTTTGTGTGGTTTTTCAATAATGCAAGTATTAGATTCAAATCTAATAATGTATCCTTTATCACACAATTAACTAATGCTTAAGAGATCATGCTTTAAGCCATCAACCAATAACACATCTTCAATAGAGAAGTTGAATTTGTTATCGATGGTTCCTTTGTCAATGATTTTACCCTTGTTGTTGTCTTCGAAGGTGACATATCTTTCGTCTATGCTAGTGAGCTTAGAGAATTGAGATAGATCTCTGGTCATATACCTTGAGCATCCATTATCAATGTATCATCTCTTGTTCCTAGCTTGTGATGGTATTTTTTTTATAAAAAATGATGATTTTTAGGTATCCATTTGACCTTGGTGTCTTAAAAATCGATCTACATAGTTTATCATGTTGCATTGAGTCATTTGAAGTTCGTTTAAAAATCTAAATCAATTTTTATGGACTACGTTTCGGAATGGACAATGATAAACTGAGCACAATGATAATTTAAAAGTTGAGCACAATCATGAGGGTTGTTCAAAGTCTTACTGCTCTAAACCAATTAAACCAGAAAACAGCAAGTGCACGTGATCACTTTGGCTCGTCATGATCTTCACAAAGGCAAACAATGGTTTTTAACAATAACACCAAACTGCCAATGTAATAAAACTCATGATTCATCCTTTATGTCAACTTCCATTTAAATCAAATATTAACTTCATGAATGTACAAAAGTGTCACTTCAAAACATCTTCTGTCGATAAGTCTTCTATTATCCAGCATGCTAATTTAGAAATTTGATTACGAATAGCAGTGGTAACCAAAAAGAATGGCAGGCCCTAACATTAAGTAGTACTAAAAAATGTGGGCAGGATGTTCCTCTAAATGTAAAATGAACTAAACAATGAAGGTGCATTTTTATCCATGCTTGAAATGAAGCAGCTGGAATGGGTAATATCTTAAACCCTTATGTTGTTTTAGTTTGTCAAAACATTTATCTCAAAAAGTTAACTAGAAGTACTTTCAGAAAAAAAAAATAGTAATAATAATAATAAACAGACTTGAGGTAGTATAATTACCTCCAATTTGTGACTCACAATACCAGAGACTAATTGCCTTCAATCAATGAGTGAGACTAAGGTGGAGTAAGAAAATACCAGAAACATCTTGATCTCGACACATCTCGTCCTATAGGTCTATGTCTCTGAGACTCATCAAGGTCTTGGTTTGTCTTACTTCTTTGGGAAAAAAAAAAAAGTATGACTATAATGAATATTATTAAAAATAAAACTATTAAAACAATTCCACTAAAATTGTTTTACAACATAATATTTGTCTCGTTGAACTTCTTTATTTATAACTGTTGAAGGAACAAATTCAAATGCAGCTAGCTGTTCATGGAATTGACATAAACTCAATTAAACCTACAATACAAGATGAAAATTGATGTTATATATTTTCACACTAAAATAATGAAAATATTTCAAACAAATAATGCAATTTCATCCTGTTTGATATAGTTCAATCGATCGTTACTTTTCAAATTATCGAGTGGGATGTTTGTACAAATATATAGTACCTAGGAACATAAAGGGGATCATAATCTCAGGTTTCCTACCTAGGAATGTAAAGAGGATCATAAACTCAAATTGTTCAATCAGGTTGTAGAATCATAAGATCCTATAATTTATACAAAATTAATTATAAAATATATGTACATTTTTATAAAAAATATTATGATTTTTTGTTAATATTTAATAACTCATGTATATTCTAAAGTTAATAGTAATACTTTCATTAAGGTGAATGAATGATTAAATAGTATTATCTCTTATTCAAATGAATACTACTTTTTCTATTTTGTGATTTTATTCAAATTTACAACAGTTTGATTTGTCTCTCATCTACCACTTCAGCATCACAACTCAAAGATGAGATTCAAAGAGTGATCTTATGGATGATATTTCTATTGTAATAATTAAAGAACTACGTATACTATTGATAATATCTGAAGCAAAAATTTAGAAATTTTAATTTATATATATTATATTTGTAAAGGGTATCTAGGACAAACTTACAAATACTAACAAATAACAACTGACCAGATACAAGGAAATTCTTTTTTTTTTTTACTTCCATAGTCTATAAAATTAATAGAAATTTGAGATTAGAATTAGAGGATACAAAAATTTTAGATGGGGACAAAAAATTATTATTCTAGCAATGACTTATAATAAAAAAATTCAATAAGTTTTATGTATCATTCGTTGAAATCATAAACAACAAATATGACAACTTCATCCTATATCTAATTTACATATTGAACAAAGAAAGAAACCCATTTTTTCATGAGTTCTTGCATGATAATTTTATTGTAGTTTAGTTTCCTGAGGGCTTGATAGATCTTGGTTGCAATGGCCCTTTTTACTTGGTCTAATAGGCTGGTGAAAACTTATGTTCGGCTTGACTGTGTTCACTATCCCTGTTCTCTTTCCCACGACACCTTCCACGTCATTAATCGTATCATTGCCCTTTGTTAATTACTTAATTTCTTTCAATCCTACTTTTAAATTAAAAGAAAATTATTTAGATTTTAAAACTTCTAATTTGATTTTGAGGAGATTCATTCTATCGACTATTGCACTTACCGTACCACTTGAAATAGTACGAAACAAGTGGTACACATTGGTCAAGGCATGAATCAATATATAGACCATCTTATTTTGAGAAGTTTGATAAAAAAACAAAAATAATCTAAAATAGTGATGAGCCCCATTCAACTTAGCATTCGAAACGTGAGTGCATGTTGCCACTAGTCTCACTTGGTTCATTCGAAATAATTTAAAATCATGTATCAAAATATTAACTTTAAAATCTTTAATCCTACTTGTGCCATTGTGTGATTTCAAGAGTGTGTCAAATATTGAAAGTTGTTTCGCAAGTAGAAATCAGATTGAATTCAATTTTATCTAAGGTGCAAAATAGAGCATTCAAAGCTCTAGCATTTAAAGAAAAAAAAATTTCTCCAAATCATCCCATTCGTTCATCGGAGTATAAGACTTTTGAAAATAAAATTTAACTATATTCGATAAATCGAGATTCAAGCAAGAAAACTCTCATTTGAGATTTCTAATATATATAGTCTGTCCCATTGAACATGAGAGGACGAATGAGAGAGTAACCATCTTGAAAGCTGAAAAGAGTCATTTCTCTTAGGTGTTAAACCAAATGAGAAAAAAAAATATGGCTCTGATACCAACTGTTATGAACGAGTCGACACTAAGAGGGGGGGTGAATTAGTGCAACGGATAAAATTATGCTGGTTCAAGAAAATATTCATTTTGATTAAAATTGATCTTAGAAGATGTTAACTTGAAAGCATATGGAAGAGTGTAGTTAATATAAAACAAGTAAGGCAGTTTACAGGTAAATAATAAAATACAAATACAAATCAAATTATAGTGGTTCGATCATCGTGACCTACATCCACTCCATCGATTCCTCTTCCGTTGAGGCCATCAGCATCCACTAATAGTCTTTCTTCAATAGGCGAAGATGATACCGATGAGGGTAAAAATAAAGAATGGATTTCGAAAGAACACCGATAGAACAGTTGTTCAAATAGAAAATGTCACAAAAGGCAAGGAATAAACTCTCGAAGAAACTTTGGTAAAAACAAAAAATAGCTCACCACCAAATTTAAAATCAAAAGGGATACAGAAAGATCACCACCATAATGATAATAAATAAGGATACAAAACTGATAGCAAAAGACTCACCACTCAAGGACGCATATAAGAGATACAGAGTTCAAAAAAGCACTCCAAGAGAGCTTCTACGAATATCCTTAGTTTTCTCAAGTCTTTTCTAAGCCCTAAACACCAAAATAAATACTAGTGCATGAAACAACCTTTCATGCATAGGGAATTTCGAAATTAAGTGCTTTACAGTTGCTAACCAACTCCTTTAATGTATTCCTTAGCCATGAAAAAAAGCACCATGACACAGCTTTACCTTTGTGCAGGTCATATGTTGATGAGCTGTCTTATCTGAGTAGGCTGAGTTGAAGATTATGAGGTAATATTGTTGGTTGAAAAAAATGATATTATCAGCATAGTCCATATGAACAGATTATAGCGAATTAGACACTCCGGTGTCAATCTCCCCTGGTTAAAAAAGACTTATCCTTAAGTCCTTGTTTGTTTCGTCAACATGATTATAAAAAGGACTTAAATTAGCTACATTAAATGTTGGGGATACTCCATAATCTTTAGGTAGCTTAATCTCATAAGCATTCTTGCTAATTCTCTTAAGCACCTTGAATGGACCATCAGCCTTTGGTTTCAATTTTCCAAATTTGCCCAGTGGAAACCTCTCATTCCTTAGATGAATTCAGACCAAATCACCTATATTAAACTCCACATGTTTTTTGTGTTTGTTGGTAGCTTGCATATACTTCTCATTTTGCTTCTCAATGGTTGCTTTCACACCCTCATGCAGCTTCTTTATCTACTTAGCTCTTTCATAAGCATCTCTACTAAATTGCTTTGTTGTAGAATGAGGGATTAAGTCCAAAGGACCAGTAGGATTAGCACCATAAACTACCTCAAAAGGACTCTTATCAATACTATGATGCATAGAACGATTGTAAGCAAACTCAATTTGTGAAAGAATGACATCCCACTACTTAATATTCTTGCCGACATAGCTTCTAAACAAATTTCTCAAGCTTCTATTTATTACCTTAGTTTGCCCATCGGTTTATGGATGATGTGAGCTATTGAAATTTAAAGAAGTACCTAGCTTCCTCCAAAGAGTTCTCCAAAAATGACTAACAAAATTTGAATCTCGATCAGACACCATAGTTCTTGGAATACCATGTAATTTAACAATCTCCTTAAAATATAAATTAGCAATATAAGATGCATCATTCGATTTATTGCATGGAACAAAATGAGACATTTTTAAAAATCTATCAACAACAACCATGATAGAATCCTTATTCCTTTGAGTTCTTGGCAGTCTCAAAACGAAATCAGACTCACATCCTCCCATGGAGCATTTGGCACTAGTAATGGAGTATACAAACCAAAATTTTGCTTTCTTTGTTTTTGTCAAATGACACACTCGATATTGCTTTACATGTCTTTCCACATCTCTAAACATCTTAGACCAATAGAAGTTTGATTGAATAAGAGCTAAGGTCTTATCTCTACCGAAATGTCCACCCAAAACACCATCATGAGCTTCAACTAGAATTACTTGTCTCAAAGAACAGGATGAAACACATAAAGTATTAGCTAAAAAAAGAAAACCATCAAAGATAGAAAATGGTTGAAAGGAACCTGATTTATAATTCTGCCATATTGAGCTGAAATCCACATCATTCTTATAGAGATCTTTGAATGTTTCAAATCCAATCACTTTGACTTCCATTACTGATAATAAAGAATGCTTTCTGCTCAATGCATCAGCAACTACATTTTGAACACCAGATTTGTGCTTGATTGTAAAGTTGTAAGATTATAAAATCTCTATCCAAGCTGCATGCCTCTTGTTTAACTTGTACTGGTGATTAATGAACTTTAATGCTTTATGATCAGAATATAAAACAAATGACTTCGTAAGAAGATATTAACTCCAATGAGACAAAGCTCGATAAATCATATAAAACTTCTTATCATAAATAGATTATTTCTTTCTCGTATCATTCAGCTTTTCACTAAAAAATACAATGGGCTTTCCATCTTGACTTAAAACAGCACCAATTCCCATATTATATGCATTACATATAATTTCAAACATATTGTCAAAATTTGGTAGAACTAAGATAAGAGCTTTGGTCACCTTTCTTTTTAAAAGCTCAAAAGCATCATTAACTTCACTAGTCCATTTGAATTTATCACATTTCAGACATTTGGTGATTGGGGCGACAATAGAGCTGAAACCCTTGATAAATCTTCTGTAAAACGAAGTTAAGCCATGGAAACTCCTCACATCATGCAATGAAGTACGTGTTGACCAATTGAGAATAGCCTCTACCTTACTTTGATCCATCATGATTCCATCTTTTGAAACAATATATCCCAAAAACATCACAATAGAAGTAAAGATATCATACTTCTTTATATTAGCATAAAGCTTTTACCACCTTAAAATAAGAAAGATCTCTTTTAGATGATTCATATGCTCCTCTTTGTTCTTGTTGTATACCAATATATCGTCAAAATAAACTACAACAAATATTCCAATACATGGCTTAAGTATGTGATTCATAAATCTCATGAAGGTACTAGGAGCATTAGATAGCCCAAATGACATAACCAACTATTCATATAAGCCTTCTCTAGTTTTAAATGCTATTTTCCACTCATCTCCGAGCCTCATTCTTATTTGGTGATAGCCACTCCTCAAATCAATTTTAGAGAAAATATAAGCACCACACAATTGATCAAGTAAATCATCTAACCTTAGAATAGGAAAGCGATAGTCCACAGTGATTTTGTTGATGGTGTGATTGTCTACGCATATTCTCTAAGAACCATCCTTCTTAGGCACTAATAAGGCTGGAACCGCACAATGACTCATGCTCTCCCGAATTAATCATTTTTTCACCAATTTATCAACTTGCCTTTGAAGTTCTTCATGCTCATTGGGACTCATTCTATATGCTGCCTTATTAGGTAAAATAGCCCCCGGAATAAGATCAATGTGATGCTGGATGTCTCTCAAGGGTGGAAGGCCATATGAAATCTCTTTTATTGAAAATGGTTTTTAACTTCCCTCTAAACCGATGAACGAATGGTCGGATTTGGAGAAGAAGTATTTTTCTTTAAATGTAAAGGCTATAAATGCCTTATTTTGCGCTTTGGACAAAAATGAGTTCAATCGGATTTCTAGGTGCGAAATGGCTTTTGATATTTGGCAAACACTCGAAATCATGCACGAGGGAACTAGTAGAGTCAAAGACTCGAAAGTTAACATTTTATTGTATGATTTTGAGCTTTTTCGAATGCAACCAAGCGAGACTATAGGCAACATGTACACCCGTTTCATGGATGTCGTCAATAATCTAAGAGTTCTTAGGAAATCTTCTTCAAATTTTGATCTCGTAAGCAAGATCTTAAGATCTCTTCCAAAAAGGTGGGATCCTAAAATAACCGCAATACAAGAAACATAAGATTTAAATATTTTTTCACTTGAAGAACTAATTGGTTCATTGATGACATATGAAATGGTGCACAATACACATGATGAACAAAACAACCTTCCAAAGAACAGGAAGGATTTGGAACTCCGGACAAATGAATACCACTTAAGCGATGACTCAAGTGATGAGGACAATGATGAACTTGAACTTCGAACACTAAATCTTAATAAGTTTATTAAATAAAAATCTAAAATAAACAATGAACTTCAACGGAGGAAGAGGCTAAAGAAGAAGAACATAAAGTGGGATGAATCGAGCTCCTCCGAAGACGAGGAGAAAATCAAGAAAGAAGATGTGGCAAACTACACCTTAACCGCTTTCAATGATGAGGTAATCGAAGTCACCCTAATTTATTTTGAAATTACTTGATGCTTTTCATGATATATTTTTTTTTTTAGTTTAGAATTAATTTTCTTAAAAATTAAATATTTAAAAATAAAAATACAAAAATTATGATCATGCTAGTAATTTCGAAAATGATAATATTGCATTTTTTTATAAACAAACAAAATGATTTTGATTGAAAATATGAAATCATGGTTAAGAAGTAATAATGTTTATCATGTTAATTTTCATTGTTATTTCTCGATTTTTAATAAAATCATGTTTGATTTGAAGTAATGCATAAAGTTGTAATGAAAATATTGAAATTTTGATACCATGATTTGATGATTTTGTGCATAAGATTTTAAAGTTATACATGATGATTTTTGTGGTTTATTGATCTTGATGGTTTTTATGATGAAATTCATTTTTCGATCCTAAATGTTGATGCATGTTTTTATAAATGAAAAAGGCATGCTTTTATGAAATAAATCATATAAATTGAAATGGCTAAAAAGAGAAAAACATGTTTCTTGAAAATTCTTTTTCTCTATCTTACTGAATGTGATGAATCTATTTGATTATCTTTTTATGAATTTCTTGAAAATGATTTTGATTTGACGATTTGAATTTGAATGAATTTTTATCCTAATTATGATATTGGTTTATTGGAATTACTTGAGATCTTCTTTATGAATCAAAATATTATATCTCCTACGTTTCCTTTTACCATTTCCTAAAGAGGAGATATATAAAACTAACCATGATCTTGATAATTATATTTTGAAACTTTATGTAAATCAAAATCGTTCATCATGACATCTTGCATTTTATTAAAAAAATTATTTAAATGAATCATATCTTTTGGTATTTACACGATCATTGAGATTTTATCTTTCATGACATGATGTGATTGTATTTATTGCTTGTGTGTCTTAAAATGATTAAAATATTTTACACTATTTTGTTCTTCTCCTCTTCTTTCTTGTTTACAATGATAAAATGAGGAGAAATTTTGATCATGCATTGTAGGATATAATTGTTATAACGAGAATTTTACACTATTACATGCCTTAATAACATGTTGAAAATTATGTGTTTTGGATACAAAAATTTCCATGATTATGAGTATGTTTTATCTTCATGATTGTGTTTGAAAATCTATAACAAAACCATGTCCGAATGTACGAAAGTGTTAAATTTTATTTTCGGATTTTCTTGATCCTAACAATTCATTTTTTAAAATCTATTAATCTCGATATGATGATTTAAATGAGCTTTATCTTGATTTTTTTAAATTTATAAATTGAGATTTCTTATGCTTAAATCAAGATTTTATATGCATGAATTAATATCTTGTTCTCTTATAAGATTGAATGAACTCTATCTTTTTCATGATCTCCTAAGAATTCTTTATGTTATTTATTTAAGAGAAGATTTGTTAAAATGAATCACGGTTTCTCTTGATTTCTCGAAATTATAACTTGAGTATTCATTTTATAAATCAAGATTGTTTATATATTCTCTCATGACATCTTTTAAGGTTTATGACTTGAATTTTGTTATGTAAAATTCTCTGAATGAATGAAATACATCTCATCACCTAATAATTCTTTTTGATATTCCTTATGTGATGATATGAATACATGAAATATTCATTAATTTGTTTTGATAAGAAGTTTCGATCATGCATGGTAGGATGTAATTTGACAAAATTGGTACCATCATGATGTGAAATAAATGATGATTTGGAATCATGCATTAATGATGATTTTATATTTTATGATTTGGTATGATGCGATGAAATATTCATGAATTTGAAATGATGCATGCAATACTTATGACAATGATGTACATGATGTATTGCATATGATGTGTATCATTAATGCTTTAAATAATGAATGTTTGGTATCATGATCAACATGTTGATAAATGCTAAAAATTTTAATGTTTGAGTATCATGTATGATATGCTCATTAATGGTTATTGATTTATTTTTCGATATCGTGCATGAAAAATAATATTTTTAAAATTATGTATATTTTAATTTGAATATATAATGATGCACAAATAAGATTGATACTTACCTTTATCATAATCTGAAAATTGAAATAAGGGTATTCTCTTCTTTTTGACAATGACAAAGGAGGAGCAAGAATTTCTAGCGTGGACATCATGAAAAGAGGTATACTAGCTAGCTTGCACAATTCAAGATGAAAGCAAAAATTGCACTTCTCAAAAGAGAAGAAATTGCTATCTTGAACATCACCGATAATTGCTAGCTTGAAATCTCAAGAAGAAGCAAAACATGCTAACGTGCACATCTAGCAAACTTGCATATTTCAAGAAGCAAGAGTTACTTTCTTGAACATTTCTAAATTGCTAGTTTGCATGTTCTAAAATGTTGTAACATTGCTAGCTTACAAGATGTAGAGCTTACTATCTTGAACATCTTAAGAAACAAAAATTACAAAAGTGTTATCTTGCCTATCTCAAGAAGCAAAACATGCTAACTTGTGCATCTAACAAAGTTAACAAAATTTACATATTTCAAGAAGCAAGAGTTGCCTTATTGAACATCTCTAATTTGCTAGATAGCATGATGTAGAAGTTGCTATCTCAAAAGAAGCAAAAGTGTCATCTTGTATGTTGTAAAACTTGCATATCGTAAAAATTGCTAGCTTGTAGTCTAAAGAGAAGCAAACAGTTGCTATCTCATGAAAAGCAAACATGCTAAACTTGCACATCTTTAATTGCTAGATTGCATGATGATAAAATTTGATACTATGTTTTTCATGCAATGAGTTGAACCTATATTCCAAACACAAGAATAGTTGGACTTCTTTTTATTGATGACAAAGGGGGAGAAGTATGATGTTATGCATAAGTTTACGATGATATGTTGCTTGGATTTTTGAATCCAAGAGTTTCTATCAGTATGGCATATTGATAGGGGGAGTTTGTTTAAACTCCGAGAGTTAAGGTTAACTCTATTAGGATCGGAGCGGCACTAAGAGGGGGGGGGGGGGGGGGGGGGGGTGAATTAGTGCAATGGTAAATTAACGTTGGTTTAAAAACTTTCGTACGATAAAAAACAAGATCGATGAAAACTGATTTTGGAAGCTTGATAACTTAGAAGCGTATGGAAGCATAGTAACTAAGTAAAGAAGTTTGCAGTATGTAAATAGCAAGAGTAGGATGCAAACCAGATAACACAGTAGTTTTAAAGTGGTTCGGTCAAAATGACCTATATCCACTTACGTAGCCTTCTTCGAAGAGGATCCCAACTTCCACTAGCAAATCTCTTTGTAGGGGAAGGAGTATTACCCCTCTTACAACCTTTACAAGTGGTATTTATAGGCCCTAAGAGGATTTAAATTTAGGCTCCAAATTTGAATTTCTCTTGGGTTTCCGAAACTAGCGGTGCTACCGCCTGTCGGTGGTCCTGTCAATGTCTGTCAGGTGGTGTATTGGCGGTGCCATCGCCTGTCGGTGGCTGTGCCACCACCTGGTCTCGGGTGCTAGGCGGTGCCATCGCCTGACACTTCGGGCACTGGGCGGTGCCACCGCCTAGTCCGGCGGTTCCACCGCCCGTCCTTACAGATTTCTGGTTGGGCTTCACGTCCGTCCCAAACCAGGTCACTTTTGGGCCTAGTTGGCCCCTAACTAAGATATAGGATTGTCCCTTAATCCTAACCCTAATTATATGTGAACTACATACCTAAAAACATAATCCTAAGCAAGTTTTTAACCGGCCAACGTCGAGTTTTGTTTCGGCGAGCTTTCCTGCGTTCTTCCAGTGGACTTTCGATATGCCCTCGGGTTTCTTCTCGCGGACTCCCACCAGGCTCCCGATCTTGTGACAAATTCAACAAGTAGCCGAGCCTTCTTGGTGATCTCTGCGAACCTCCGACGATCTCTTCGGCAGACTTTCGAAAGTTCCAACAAGTTTCCGATCTTTCTTGGTTGGTTCCGACAACATCTCTGACGAATCTTCAGACTCTCAAACATTCATCGAACTTGACTCTGGTATCCTTGCTTTATGTTTTTAGGTTGTCATAGTTAATCCTGCACACTCAACTTCAATAATATGGATTAGATCAATTAACCTATCAATTGATTTCATCATCAAAATCCGAGATTCAATAAACTCCGTCATCAAGTGGTTGTCAACATAAAAAAAGGGGGAGATTGTTGAATCTCGTATTTTGATGATGAAACCACTTGATATATATTTATGATTTAATCTACGTTTTGAGTGAAGCAGGATGCTTCGATCAGGATAAGACAATTAAAGCAGGAAAAATCATGTTGTGCCGGAGGAACATGTCAGAAGATTGGACATCGGGCCGGTGGATCGGTCGACATATCGATAGAAGGCTTTTGGCCGTGGACTCAGGCATCGGGCCAAGAAGAGTGGGTATTGTGCCAAGGATATCGGAGTTGCAGGGTCAACTGGTCGATTGGGCAATAGGCCGTAGGAGAGGACCATGCGCCGAAGAATTAGATGAAGCGTCGAGGGACCAATGACATACTAGACAACTTGGTTAATTGCTTAGGATTAATTGTCTCGATCGAAGTTTTGTTTTACATGTGCAGGATTAACTACGATAGAAGTAAGACATGCAGTAGGAGTTACTTCAGAGTCAAGACATGATCACGTTAGGAGTTCGAGAGTTCGATGAAAGTACAGACGGTCGTCGGAGGTTCTGTGAGAATAAATCTGAGAAGTCTAGGAGCTTGCCAAAGAAGCTAGTCAGAACTCGCCAAGTGGATTGTCGCAAGTCCAGGAGTTTGCTGGAAGTCCATCGAAGCATCGCCGAAGGTTCGTCGGATGTTCGCCAGAAGTTTGCCGGAAGCTTGCGAGAAGAAATAATTGACACACTGGAGCAAGTTGTAGTAAATGTCTTAAGAAATATCGTAGTTAGCATGTAGATTAAGTTAGGAATGAGAGGTGATCTTATTAACTTAATTTGGGGGCAATTAGGCCCTTGATAGACCCAAATTGGACTAAATGGATCAACACATTCAGACCAGAATTCATGCCAAGCGGTGGCACCGCTAGGGTCGGCGGTGGCACCACCCAAGAGATGGTCTCCCAAGAACGTTGGGCGGTGCAATCGCCTAGGTCAGGTGGTGGCCCCACCTGGGCTCAGTCTCCGAGCGAGACTAGGCGGTGCAACCGTCCCAATCAGGCAGTGGCACCGCCTAGGCTTAGTCTCCGAGCGAGATTGGGTGGTGCAATCGCCCCTGACAAGCGGTGGAACCGCCTGAGCTCGGTCTCCGAGCTCTACCAAGCGGTGCAACCACCCTTGTCAGGTAGTGCTAGAGGCTCAGTCTCCGAGCTCTGCTAAACGGTGCAACCGCCCCTAACAGGAGGTGGCACCGCCTAGAGGCTCAATCTCCGAGCTCTGCCAAGCGGTGCAACTTAGTTTGGAGAGATGACAGGTTTGAGCTCGGAATTCAAACTAGTTTGGGGACTATAAATACCCCATCCTTTCAGCAATGAAAGAGTAACCCAAAAGCACCGAAAGCTTGATCTTACTCTGTGATTTTAGAGCTCAAAAGTGTTGTAAAGTCTAGAAGTTCTCCTCCCTCTTTTTTTCTAAGTTTTGATCTTTCAAAAGAGGAGAGAAAAGTTTTTAAGGGTTATCTCCTAAGTCCGTCAAAAGGAGTGAAACTGTAAAAGGGTGGTTGGCCTTCACCTATTGAAGGAAGGCCTCTAGTGGATGTCAGTGACCTCGTTGGTGGAGGAAGCCAAAAGTGGATGTAGGTCAAGATTGATCGAACCACTCTAAATCTCGATTTGTATTTATTTTGAGTATATTATCTTTACTGCAAACCTCTTCAATAGCTTATTGCCTTCTGCTCATGTACGAATGTGTTTCTTAGTTAAGTATTTTCCAAATCGGCGTTAAGACGGAAATCGGTTTTATCATACGAACATATTTAAGTTTGCGCTTACATTCTAATTTCTATCTTAACTATAAACTGCCTTCCTTACTTTACTTCAAATACATTTCCGTAAGCTTTCAAAGTTATTATCTGCACGAAATGACTTTTACGTCGGAATCGGATTTTAACGTACGAATATAGTTTTAATTGTCGAAAGTTTTCTGCTGCACTAATTCACCCCCCCCACCCCCCCCTCTTAGTGCTATTGATCCTAACTCCTCCAAGTGATATTAGACTAATAAGGCTACAAACATCTTAGTGCACCAGAGTAAGTTGATGTCATGCTCTTTTTTCTCCTTCTTAATTTGAAAGGCTTCCTTTCTTACTTGCCCATGATATATACTTTGCATAACTTTGATAGACGATCAATTCTTGGCATTCCTATCACCATATTAAACTTCTCTAGAATTTTTAAAACCTCAAAATTTAAGTATATCTAAGATGTCATAATGTAGAAATATCCTCAATATCAGTTTTAAAATAATTTGACTAATTAAAAATATATAAATAAAAAAAAAATATTTTATTCTTTATCATTTTCACATATGAGATTAATATTATATTTTTATCATAAATTGAAAGAGCTATTTAATCTTGATATCATAGCCTTTTTTTAAAGTAATTGCTCCAAGCTCAAAATATTATTTTTCATATCAAGAATATAATAAACATTTGAAATGCATAATTCTTTATCATTATTAAGTCCAAGAAAAATTTTACCTTTGTCCCTTACTAATCTTGAAGACATATCACTAAATATAATATTACTGAAATAACTTATATCTATTTTCAAAAATAGTTATTTGATGCCACGATTTGAAGCTTCTATATTTAGATACCAAAACTTAATTTTCATTCTTTTCTTATTTTTTAATAAAATTTATCTTATTACCTTGATTATTAGGATCATAATAATATTTAAAGGAGTAGCATCCATACCTTTTGTAAAAATAATATTATATTTTAAACATTTTAAAATTTATGCCACTTCCACGACCTCGGTCATGTCCTTGACCTTTTAGGTTAGAATCTTTTTCATCACCTTCATTGTTTTGAGATCCTTGATTAGTGTGATTTTTGCCACCTCTTCCTCTTTATCCATGCCCTCTTACTCTTTAAGATTTTGATTTTTTGTTTTCAAGAGTAAGCTTGGATTCTAGTACCTACCTGCTTTATAATTTTTTTTTCTTCTTTTTCAAGCCTTTATTCATGAACTTAAAACGAACCCATTAATTATTCTAAAAACATTTGAATAAAATCTTTAGACTCTTCAATTACTATAGTAATAAAATTAAATATTGGATCTACCACCGAATATTTTTTGAAACAATTTCTAAGCCTCTTTTGAAGTATTTGCTAGAGTGATGATTTCAAATATTGTATCACTAAATCCTTAGTAGATCGTGAATAAAGTTCTTTTCTCCTTCTTCCTTCTATCTTTACTTTCTTCTAATGAGCTTGGTTCAACAAATTCAACTTTTATAAACTTTTAACTTTAAAACTTTAAAAACTCTGTGTATATGGGATGTATATAGTCCTCATAAATAAATTATATTAATTATATTTAATATGAATTATTCTTTTTCAAGAGACTCTTTCAAGAATCAATAGCCAGTTCATCATTCTATAGATATTTAATGTGTTTCTCCTCTTAAAATTAAATTAATAAATTTAATTTTAATATTTTATACATTAAAAAATATATTATATAGTTGTAGAAATGCAAGTCCTTTTTTATTTGACATATATACAATACAAATTTTTACTGAAAGTTAATGTTAAAAAAGGTGATGTGAGATTTAGAGAGACTTCAATGGCAAAGAATTGAATTCTACACCACATGACGTAGAATCAGATAAACAGTACACTTTTTACTAAATGCAAAAGAACATTTTACCCAATCATTCATATTAGACAATTTACTAAATTCCCGTCCAACCTCCGGGCCCACCATAACACAACATATCATTCTCAAATTTTGGTGAAACGCCATAGTAATCTTCACCAAGATCATTATACGTAGTAATTTTGTCAACAGGTACCTTGCTTTTAGAACCTTCTCCATCTATCATGAAAACCTTCTCGAATTTTGCTTGGTTGAGCACACCATTGCCCATGGGCGGACTTGGTAAATTAATTTGCGAGTAGACATTTCCCCCGATTTGCACCTGTGAACAGTCTGCCATGTTGTTGAAGATTTCCTTCGGCCAATACCCAACAAGTTCATTATCGTTGTACAACATC
>NC_088344.1:14677500-14782500 GCF_036884655.1 Musa acuminata AAA Group | reverse complement strand
GTCTCTATATATGTTCACCATCAAAATTTGGTAAACTTATCATTTTTGTTTGGGTTGATTCCTCCGCTGGCAAAATTTGGCAAGAATAGAGTAATGATTCACGGGCAAACATAGTCAAGTGCTAGAACTGTCTTGGGATGATTTCATAGGGGTCAAAGGAAAATTAAGATTGCTCATTGCAATCAATCTTATAGTATTAGGACTCTACGTAAGAGAGTCCTAATTAAGAGGAACATTCATATTAACCTACTTAGCTAACTTCTATTAAAAAGGTGAAGAGACAGATTAGGGTTAGGAGGTTATTTCTTAGAGAAGCATTAGGAGCTGTAAAGAAATAGGAGTTGAGTAAGAGTCCTATTAGGAGTTGTTCTTAGAAAAGCATTAAGAGTTGTAAAAAAATAGGAGTCTTGAGTATGAGTCCTATTAGGAGTTAGGGTTTAGAAGCCCTATAAATAGGTATGTATTCATCATTTTTTCACAAGCACTAGATGAATCTTTTATGTAGCTTTTGAGTAGCAATTTGGAAGAAGAAACCCCTATAGAGTTTCAAGGAGGCCGATCTCCTAAAAAGATCAACCCTAAGCTTAGAATCTATAAGAATTCTATCACTTGGTATTAGAACAGTGTTTTTAGTATCTTGCTTCCCTTCCATAGCCATCTATCAGTCCTCCATAATCACCCAAAGCAATTCCCATAATTACTTAAAAGATCATCGCCAAATTCTACCATCATCTCCACCACCGCAGATAATCCTTTGATCTCCCCGTGAATTGCAATAGGTCCTGGTTTCCTATCTTACTGCTATTATAATTTAGTTATCCTTATTCAAAAATCTGTAAAAAAATTATTTTTATATTCTTGTGAATTCCTTTCGTCACAAAAGTTATCATCTTTGTGAATTAAGGATTACTGTAGAAAATTTCAGATGCATATTATTGCCTTAACCGATCTATTTACAACCCTTTGTTAAATAAAATTTCTTATACATATCATAGATCATCCTGCCTTCCATCTAATATTAATCTATCGAGAAATTCATCTCTAAAAACGTTCTTCTATTGTAAATTTTTGTCACAAACCGCTGAAATTTTTCAACGAGAATTCTACTATCGCAACTTGCACCAATTTCCTTACTGTTATATTACCGAAATTTTCTTGATTAAATTGGTCATCTTTTTTGTTATATAAACTGAGATTTTGCTATCAAATTTTCTCAAATCTCTCAGTTTTTATCAAATTTCCTCAAATCTCTCAGTTTTTATTGAAAACTTCATCGAGAAATCGTTGTTTCTTTGACGATAATTCTGCTATAATAAGACAACACATATCTGCAGCAACTTCCACTGATTTCTATCAAATATTTATTGTCATCTATCACAGATCTAAAATATTTTTCCCTAACCTTCATCAACTACTATCATAGCCCTAAAATTCTATTAAATCACACCCTCAAACTATATCCAAAATAGCCACAAAACTAGCCTAAATCGCAACCTACATCCACTAATCCACCAATCCTTTCGACCATCACTTCTTTCAACTTAGACATACCTTTAACTTGACAATAAAAGAGAGATCTTAACATTACAGATATGAAGGCATATATTATGTCATTTGAGAAGGCAATCAATGCTAAATTCGAAGCCTTCGAGGTGCAAATGAAGGATAAGATTCAGACTCTTTTTACCGAACTCAATTTAGGCCGACCACCAAGCCCGAAGAAGTCACATCAAGGAGAGAGATTTGACCAATTATACCAAGCTCAAAGAGATGACTTCCAAGAGAGGGGAGACTCTATAACCGATCCCAACTATCTATGTATGAGGGTGGACTTTCCTAGATGGGAAGGAGACCCGATTAGTTAGATCTTATGCGCGGAGCGATATTTTTGGTCCCACAAAACTGCATACGCATCTATGGTGGAAATTACAGCTATATATCTTGAAGGAGATGCCCTACAATGGTTTAACTGTTTTGAATGCACTTATGGAGTCCTCTCATGGCGACAATTGAAAGAAGGACTTCTGATCTACTTCGGACCAACCGATTACGAGAACATTGACGGACAACTAGCAAAGATCCGATAAACCTCTACCATTTAGGAGTACCAAACCAGGTTTGAAATGTTATCTAATCAAACTCATGATTAATCTGAAAAATAACCATTAGGGACCTTCATTGAGGGCTTGAAACCAGAGATCCGGGAAGAAGTTAAAGCATAACAACCGTACACGCTTATGGCAGCCATCTCTTTCGCATGACTTCAAGAGGAGCGATTGAACCATGAAGCTTGGAGGACTAGAGTTGCTCCCCAACTAGCAATACTGAAGCTCTCAGTCCCCCCTACTATCAACCGAGCCTCAGTACCAAAAATGTTGACAAGAGAAGAGCTTCGAGAGCGATCTGCGAAGGGGTTATGTTGGCACTACAATGAGCCGTGGGGCCACGAGTATCGCTGTAAAAAAGGAGGACTTCTTGTGATTAAACTAGTAGAAGAAGAGATCATTGAACATCTAGAAGAGAGCCTTGAACATGAAGAAGAATATGTGAAAGAAGAGCCACAACCGACTGACTTTATGGTACACACACTAGCCGGCTACTAAAACCCGCAAATGATGAAAGTTGGAAGCCTTCTCAAACAACAACCGATCACTATTCTCATCGACATGAGCAGCATTAATAACTTCCTAAATAGTAAGGTAGTTGCTTAGATGATGCTTCACATCGAAGGTTGCAGCAAGTTCGACGTAAAGGTCATCGGCGGAAGAATCCTAAAGTGCGACCAAAGATGTCCACAGGTGAAACTATCACTACAAGACCAAGAAATTATCACCGACTTCTTCCTCCTACCAATTGATGACTATGAGGCTATGCTTGACATAAAATGGCTGACGGCGCTAGGTGATATCTTTCGGAACTTCTCCAAATTAATTATAAAATTCTACTGCAAAAGCAAATAGATCATCTTACACGAGAAGCACAGAAACAACGTAACCATTATTTTGACCCAATGAATAGATAAAGTTTTGCACAAGGTAAATAGTGGCTTTTTTATGCATCTCTAGTAACAACCAGAGGGGAAGAAAATAAAAATTGAAGATCAAAATCTCGCCCAATTTCTTGCTAAATTTGCTAATATTTTTGCTGAGTCGCGCGGTCTTCCTCCCACTCAGCAACATGACCATCGTATTCCAATCCTTCCGAGTAAGCCACCAGCAAACACTTGACCGTACCTATATCCTCACCTCCAAAAGGATGAAATTGAAAATATCATAAAGGAGATGCTTGAAACAGGGGTGATTCGGCCAAGTTACAGCCTCTATTCCTCACCGGTGCTACTTGTACCTAAGAAGGAGGGAACTTGGCAAATGTGCATCAACTGTCGAGCTTTAAATGGTATCACCATCAAGGACAAGTACCTAATACCAGTAGTAGATGAACTTTTTGATGAGTTAAAAGGAGCTTGAGTCTTCACGAAGTTGGACCTCCGATCCAGTTACCATCAAATTCGGGTATGTGAATATGACATTCAAAAAACTGTATTTCGCACATATAATAGGCATTATAAATTCTTGGTAATGCCTTTTGGACTCACTAATGCTCCTTTAATCTTCTAAAGTCTCATAAACGATATTTTTTAGAGCTTTCTTTGTAAATTTATACTGGTATTTTTCGATGATATTCTCATTTACAATCCTTCTCTTGAGACTCACTTTCAGCATTTACGGGTTATTTTGATAATCCTTCGAGAGAATACTCTTTTTGTTAAGTAGCTAAAGTACAGTTCTCTCTAGCAAAAAGTAGGGTACCTTAGGCACATAATATCAGAAGGAGTGGCTATAGACCCAATAAAAATTGAAGCAATGCAAGGCTGGCCGAAACCTATAAACGTGAAATTACTATGCAGGTTTCTTAGACTAACGGGCTACTATCGAAAATTTGTTAAGGATAATGGGAAGATCATCACACCCCTTACTTCTCTACTGAAAAAAGATGTCTTCCAATGGTCGGAGAAAGCCTCCACTGTCTTCGACAAACTTAAGGAATCCATGATGACGATGTCGATGCTAGCGCTACCAGATTTCATCCAACCCTTTATCATTGAGGCCAATGCATTTGGAGTCAGAATTTGAGCCATTCTTATGCAAGATGATCGACCACTTGTATACACAAACAAGGCATTATCTCACTCCCATTAAAATATTTTAATATATGATAAGGAGATGCTCGCCATTGTGCAAATAATAACGAGGTGGAGACTCTACTTGATCGGTCAGCGATTTCAAATTAAAATCAACCATAGAATCCTCAAGTACTTTTTGGAGCAAAAAATATTATCCCTTGAGCAGTAAAAATGGGTAACCAAACTTTTTTGAATTTGATTATGAAATTATTTACAAAAAGGGAAAAGAAAACATTGTTGCAAATGTACTCTCACGGCTACTTGAGCAAGCTAAGTTTTCAGCCGTATCCCTTCCTACCACCAGCTTCCTTGAGAATATTAGGGAAGAATGACAAGAAGATCCAGAGACTAATAAGATCATAAAAAAATTGAAGAAAGTACCAAACTCCGTGGCTCATTACAGTTAGGACTTAAAAGAATTACGTTATAAGGGATGCATTGTGCTAGTGTCAAATTCTACTTGCATATTTATAAGTAGATTTTGGACATTGTTATTCCAGAAGTAGGGCACTAAATTGAAAGGGAGTATGACGTATCACCCACAAACCAATGGCCAGACAAGAAGTAGTGAATAGGTGCTTGGAGACAGCCTAAAATCATATACTAAATATGACTACCCAAGGAGAACTCCAGATCCAATCGAGTGCCATTATTGATTAACGGATCGTGACTTGACGATGACGACCCACTACTGAATTGTTAATACAATAGGCAAACTTACCAACAGAAGGTGCCACTTGGGAGAACTATGACGACTCGAAGATCAACTTTCCAGAATTCATGAATCGTTAGCCTCAAGGACAAGGCTAAATTGAAGAGGGAGAGTCTATTAGGACTTTAGCTATGAGAGTCCTAATTGAGATGGGCATTTATGTTAACCTACCTAGCCGACCCCTATTAAAGAGGTGAAGAGGCCGACTAGGGTTAGGAGGTTATTTCTTAGAGAAACATTATGAGCCGTAAAGGAATAAGAGTCTTGAGTAGGAGTCCTATTAGGAGTTAGGGTTTAGAAGCTCTATATATAGGCATATATTCATCCTCTTTTCATAAGCAATAGATGAATCTTTTCTACAGCCTTTGAGTAGTAATTTAGAGGAAGGAACCCCTATAGAGTTCCAAGGAGGTCGATCCCCTAAAGAGATCAACCCCAAGCTTAGAATCTCTAAGGGTGAAGCCCTATAAATAAGCATATAATAGATAAATCTTTTTTACAATCTTTGAGCAACAATTTGAAGGAAGAAACCCTTATAGAGTTCCAAGGAGGCTGATCCCCTAAAGAGATCAACAATTAGCTTAGAATATGTAAGGGTTCTATCATATAGCTATCACGTGCTTCGATTACCATATACAAGGGTTGCTAAAGGCCCTACTCAACCTCGAATATTGCTAGGAAGATAAGGCAGGAGAATATTGGCAAGGTTGGAATGAAGAGATGATTCATGTTTCACCATTATCATGCTTCGTTTTGATGTAGGTAAAATCCTAGAATGGAAAGAAAATAATCCTGACCATCTGATGCTGACAGGATAAACTTGTAAATATTTAGGCCACTTGTTAACCAATCTGGTTGAGCCAACTTTAAGTTTAAGAGTAATAAAAAGGCCTCAAGTCTAAAAGTAAGACCTAGTTAGTTTGGATAAGACTTGAAGAACTAGACTGGCCTAATTAGGACCGATCTAGTTGAAATGATGATATATACCACCTTAGATTGCTCTTGGATCATGTTTGAACTTTGGCTTGGGCTCAATTAGGTTCGCTATTTTGCTTGGGCCTAGACTCATATCCATTCACTACTTAACTTGTTCCTAGACTCATATGGGTCCGAGTATACTTGCTTGGGGTCTAGATCAGGATCAGATATAGCTTAATCCGATCTCGCTAGTCGAGTCAACCGAACTTGATCTAAAGTGACCCAATTGGAGTCTCTCCTCAAACAAGAGGGTTAGGGCTAGCCTAACTCTTCATTCGAGTCTAAGATCGAAATGTATCCTATCCATAATATCAATTGCATGAGCATCTAACTTGAAATAAAAGCTGAAATTTCATATAACATAATCTTTTTACCAAAATCATAACCCACTTTTAGCTCATCAACAATTGAGATTAAGTAATACTACAATAGATATTTAATGATATATGATAGCAATACATGTAAACCTAGATTTGGTGGTTTCATGGAGGTCAAATGGAAATGAGGGTCTCTCATGAAAGGCTTTACAATTAGTCTTATAGCTATCACGGCCTTCTGTGCTAAAGATCAAGGTTGGTGAAGGCCCTACTCAACCTTGGAAATGCATTAATAGTTTAAAAAATCAAAAAATCAAAAAATCAAAAGTTTCTAATAAAAAATTGAAGAATTAAAAAGTTTACAACCAAAAGTATTGTAAAGATGATTTACAATACAGAAAAAAATATAAGCCCAAGTATCAGCTCACTAAGAATGGACTTGTAATAATGGTAGAGAAATAAAGGAAGAAAATGAAGGAAAAGAAGAAGAGGGCAAAGAAAAATGTTAAGAAGATGAAGGATGACCAAGTCAGGTTGGATAAGCTTGAATCGAAATAGATCAACCTACTTAGGCATAGTCTAACTGAAACAACGATCTAGACCACCTTGAACTACTACTGGATCATGCCTAGACTCAGCCCTAGGATCAATTGGATTTGCTATTTGGCTAGGGCCTATGCTCATATGGGTTTACTGCTTGGCATTAGCCTAAGCTCAATTAGGTTTAGGTCACTTTGTCGGGGGCTTGGATAAATCTAGCTTGCCCCAATCTCCTTAGTTAGTTTAACCAAACCTAACCTAAATTGGACCTAATTTGAGTAACTCCTCAAACAAGAGGGTTGGGCTTGTTTAGGGTTGATCTAACTCTTCATTTTAAAAAAAAAGCTGATATTTCACATAATGCAATTTTTCCACCAAAGTCATTACTTACTTTTAGCTTATCGATAATGAAGATTAGATACTACTACATCAGATATCTAATGATCCATGGTACCGATATAAGTAAACATGGATTTGATTGTTTCACACAAGTTAAAGGGAAATAAGAGTTGCTCAAGGAGGGATTCGCAATCTGTTTTATACCCAACATGTGCTTCCATATTAGAGATTAGATTAGGGTTGTTGAATGCCCTTCTCGACCTTGAAAATTTGTTAACTGCATAAAAGTTAGAAACTTACAAGTTTCTAGTAAACAGTTTGAAGAACTCAAATGATTATAATCAAAAGTATTATAAAGATGATTTGTGATACAAAATAAAATATAAGCCCAAGTATCGACCCATTAGGAATGGACTTACAATAAAATAGATAAATGAATGAAGCAAATAAAATGAAAGGAAGAATAGGGTAAAGAAAAAGTGGGAGAATGTTGCAAGGTTAGAATAAGGAGATGATCCATGTTCTACCTTTATTATGTTTCGCATTGATGTAGGTAAAATATTTGAATGTAAAGAAAATGGCCTCGTCCATATGATGCTAACAAATTGAACCAATAAATATTTAGGCCACTCATTAACCAATCTAGTCAAGCCCATATAAATTTTAAGAGTAAATATAGGCTTTAGGATTAAGAGTAAGATCTAGTTAGATTGGACAAGGCTTGAAGAACTAGGCCAACCTAATTAAGCTTAGTCTAATTGAAATGATTATCCAGACCACCTCGGATTACTCTTGGACTTTGACTTAAGCTTAAGTTGGTTCGCTACCTAGCTGGGGCATGGACTCATATTGGTTCATTGCATGGCTTGAGCTTCGGCTCAATTGGGTCCAGATCGCTTTGGTAGGGCTTGGATTCAGATCAACTTGACCTAATTTCCCTAGTCTAGTCAATCAAACCCTACTTGAGTTGGAAATGATTGGAGTCCCCCCTCAAAGAAAAGGGTTAGGCTTGTTTTGGATTAACCCAACTCTTTATTTAGGTTTAAGATTGGAATGTATCTAATCTATAATGTTAATGACCCAAGCATTCGACTAAAAATAAAAATTGATATTTTACAAAACATTATTTTTCTACTAAAATCACAATTCACTTTTAGCTGATCAATAATATAGACTAGGTAATACTGCATCAGATATTTAATGATCATTGTAGTGATATAAATAAACCTAGATTTAGTAGTTCATAGTGATCAAAGGAAAATGAGGGTCTCACAAAGGGGCTTCACAATCAATCTTTTAGCTACCATATGCTTTTGTACTAGAGATTAGGGACTTTAAAGGCCCTACTCGATCTTAGTAATTTGACAATGACATGCAAAATCAATAAACATTTAGGTCACTCATTAACCAATCATGTTTAGGCTGCTATAAGTTTAAAAGTAAGATCTAGTCAAATTGGATAAGGCATCAAATTGGACTAACCTAATTAGGCCCAGTCTACTAAAATGATGATTTGGACCATCTTGGACTACTCTTGGACTATGCTGGAACTCTAACATTAGCTTAATTTGGTTCCTTGTATTGTTCTAGCCTGAACTTATATGGGTTCACTTCTTAGCTCAATCCTAGGCTCAACTAGGTCTCATTCACCTTGCTCGAGCCTAAATCCCAATCAAGTTTAGTGTGACTCGATCTCCCTAGTTGGGTCAACCAAACCTGATCGAAATTAGATTTGATTCAAGTCACTTTTTAAACAAGAGGGTTCAACCTATTTGAGGTTGGCCCAACTTTGCATTCAGGAAACTAAAGCAGATATTTCTCATGACGTTATTTGTCCTTCAAAATCAGAACCCAATTTTAGCTCATCAATAACAGAGACTAGGTAATACATATCTAATGATCTATAGTAGTAATATAAATAAATCTGGATTTGATGGTTTCATAAAGGTCAAAAGGAAAGGAAGTTTGCTCATGGAAGGCTTTGCGATAGGTTTTATCACTACCATATGCTTATTTGCTAGAGATTTATTTGGGTCACTAAAGGCCCTACTGGACGTCAAAAATTTATTAACTATTTAAAATATTAAAAAAATCAAAGATATTTTAATCAAAAGTATTATGAAGATGATTTACGATATAAAATTAAATATAAGCCTAAGAATCAACTCATTATGATTGGACTTACAATAAAAGTATATAAATGAAGGAAGCAAACAAAGGAAAGGAAGAATATAAGTAAACCTAGATTTTATGGTTTCATAGAGGTCAAAGGGAAATAAGAGTCACTCACGGAGAGCTTTGCTATTGGTCTTATAGTTGCCACATGCTTTTGTGCTAGAGATAAGAGTTGTCGAAGGCCTTACTCAACCTTATTTGTTATCTATTTAGAAAATAAAAAAAATCATAAATTTTCGATCAAAATATCAAAGAACTAAAAGTTTCAAATCAAAAGTATTATGAAGATTATTTATGATATAGAACAAACTATGAGCCCAAGTATCAGCTCATTAGGAATAGAGTTATAATAAAGGTAGAGAAATGAAGGAAGCAAACAAATAAAAGGATGAAGAGGGCAAAAAAAAGTGTTTAGAAGATGAGGGCGGGGGAATGCTACTAAGGCTAGAAAGAAGAGATGATCCAATTAACATATTTCACCTTTATCACGTTTCATTTTGATACAAGTAATACACCAAAATGGAAAAAAAATTGTCTCAACCATTTGATTTTGGCACTAACATGCAAAACTAGTAAACATTTAGGCCTCTCATTAACCAATTGAGTCTAGGTTGCTTCAGGTTTAAGAGTAATAAAAAGCATTTAAGTGTTAGAGTAAGTTGGATTGAATAAGGCTTGAATCAAAGTGGACCGAGCTAAATATGATTGGTCAGATTGAAACAATGATCTTCACTATCCTAAGCTGCTCCTAGACAACACCTAGACTTTGACTAAGTATGAATTGACTTTGTTGCTTGGTTGGGTCATGGGCTTATATGGGTTTACTGTTTGGCTCAAGCCTAGGCTCAACTAAGTCTAAGTTGCCTTGCTTGAGCTTGGATCCCAATCAAGTCGAGCCTAACCCAATCTCCTGAATTGGGTCGACCAAACCCAATCTATGTTGTTCTTGATTCGAGCTCATCCTCAAACAAGAGGGTTGGGTCCATTTTGGGGCCAACTCGACTTTTCATTCAGGTTTGAGATTGAAATTCACCCAATCCTTAATGTGAATGATATAAGCATTTGACTTGAATTAAAAATCAATATTTCACATAAAATCATTTTTCTACTAAAATAACAGCCCACTTTTATCTTATCAATAATAGAGACTAAGCAATAATACTATAACAGATATCAAATGATCCATGGTAAGGATATAAGTATGCCTAGATTTGTTGATTTCATAGAGGTTAAATGGAAATTAGTTAGGGCTTCACAATTAGTCTTATAACTCAAACAAACTTTCGTCAATAGAGATTAGGGTCGCTGAAGGCCCTACTTGACTTATAAAATTTGTTAACCATTTAAAATATCATAAAACTCAAAAGTTTTCCAATCAAAATATAAAAAAAACTTAAAACGTTCTAATCAAAAGTATTGTGAAAATGATTTATGATACAAAACAAAATATAAGCCCAAGTATTAGCTCATTAGGAATGAATTTATCATAGATGTAGAAAAATAAAGGAAGTAAATGAAAGGAAAAGAAGAAGAGGGTAAATAAAGATGTTAAGAAGATTAGCTTAGGAGAATGCTACAAGGCTAGAATGAAGATATGATCCATCAACATGTTTCACCTTTGCTAAGGAAAGATGTTGTTGACGTCAATGTCAGTACGATGTAGCCCTGATGTATATGCTAGCAATCGCCCGAGGGGATTTCTTGTCGAGATTGGGAGGGGTTTCTTGAGTCGATCCCTTTGACGCTTAAGTTAGTCCTTAATTCTCTCTTTTTTTTCCTTTTTCTTTTTCCCCGGTTTAAGACTAAAGACATAGATTTATAATAACCTCTAGGGGAGAGGATGGTGATTTGTAACTATCCTGAATTGCCTTTTGATCTTCTTAGAATATTCCTACGAATATTCCATAGGGGAGTTGGCTCCTTATGATCTTTTGGGAATATTCC
This sequence comes from Musa acuminata AAA Group, assembly GCF_036884655.1. NCBI lineage: Eukaryota > Viridiplantae > Streptophyta > Magnoliopsida > Zingiberales > Musaceae > Musa > Musa acuminata. The sequence continues at coordinate 14,771,312 of NC_088344.1, read as the reverse complement.
TATGAATATTCCATAAGGGAGTTGTAATCGATATGAATTGGCTTATAATCTTTCAAGAATATTCGTGAGGGATTTAGTGTATAATTGACCTAAACTACCTTTTTGATCTTTTAGGAATATTCCTACAAATATTCCGCAGGGTAGTTGGTTCATAACTAACTTGAATTATCTTATGGTCTTTTGAGAATATTCTTATGAATATTTCATAGGGGAGTCAATTCATAACCGACCTGAATTACCTTCTAGTCTTCTCGAAATATTCCCATGAATATTTTGTAGGGCATCCAATTTATAATCGACCTAAACTGTCTTATAATCTTTTAGGAATATTTCCATAAATATTTCATATGGGATCTAGTTTATAACCAACCTAAACAGCCTTTTGGTCTTTTAGAAATATTCTCACGAATATTCCACTAATGAGGTAGCTTGACAACTCGACATCTCGGTAATTGACCTAAGCTACCTTTTGGGCTTTGATCTTTATGGATAGGAGAACGTTGGCTTGATATGGCATTGAGGTGGCAAAATAGTAGCTAACTAATTTTATATTCTCTATCATTTGTCCCCCCTCAAAGGTATGCTTCGAAGCTTCTAGGGTTCAGAGCACGTCTTTTTGGCCTCTATGTGCTTTGAGTGTTCTTCACCTCATTCCTTTGTAGTAGATTTTATTAGGCATGGGTCGAGTTTTTGTACCTCATGCGCTTTGGGTACTTTTCTTAGTTTGGTTTTCTATTATAACTGATTTCTTCTTACATAAGTTAGGTTTACTTGACTCACGTGTCTTGAATGCCTTATTAGCTTGATTTTCCACTATAATGGATTTCTTCATATGCGGGTTAGGTGTGCCTAACTCACACATCTTAGGCACCTTTATGGCTTGAGGTTTTTTATCATAGTGGATTTCTTCTTATATGGGTCAGGTGTGCTCGAATAATGTGTCTTAGGCACCTTCTTGACTCACTTTTTCATCATAACATATTTCTTTTTACGCAGTCTAGTGTGCCCAACTCACACATCTTAGGCGTCTTTTAAGTATGATTTTTCGTCATTGCAGATTTCTTCTTACATAGGTTAGGTGTGCCCAAATCATGCACCTTGGGTGCCTTCTTGGTTCAATTTTTCATCGTAGTAAATTTCTTCTTACACAGGTCGGGCTTGCCTAACTCACATACCTTGGGTACCTTTTTGGCTCATGTTTCCGCGCATAGCAGATTTCTTCTTATGCAGGTTAGGTGTGCCTAAATCATGTGTCTTAAGTACCTTTATAGCTTGATTTTCTACTATAGTATATTTCTTCTTACGGGGGCCAAGCTTGCCCTAACATGTACCTTATTGAAATGATCCCGATGAGATGCTTTGTCTTAGTCATGGAAGGTTACTTTATGGGGGAGTGGTAGACCACCTTGACTTGATTGGGGCTATGTAATCGTGGGCTATATTTTGTAGATGGCTCCTAGAGTATCTTTTTATATCCTCCTCAATTGACAGTTTAATAAATGAAGGGGAAAAAAGAGAAATAGAGTAAGAGGCAAGTGTCTTGAGAGAGACTCCTTGATTAGTGTTTTAATGTTAAAGGAGAGAAGGGTATTCCTCTATATCCTCCTTGGTTGGTGCCTCGACAATGAGGGAGATTTCCCTATATTCTCCCATGTCCTAGTAGTGGATGTTAGGATCATAAAGGCACTAAGAGGGAGTACCTTCGAAAAACTTTGGTTTGAAAACTTTCGTTCGATGAAACTCATATCGAAAATATGTTTACTTATAATAAGAGTAAAGGCAGTGAGCAACTAAATTAGTTAGTAATAAGAATGAAAAGCATAAAGAAAAATATAAATTAGATTTATAGTGGTTCGGTCAACCTGACCTACATCCATTGATTTCTCTTCTCTCGAGGCCATCAGTTTTTACTATCGATCTTCTTTTCAATGGATAAAGATTAAGTACCTTTGTTATAAGTCTTTCTCATTTTTATAGGCACAAGAGAGAACCTTTACACCTCTTTTACAAGATCTCACTCCTCCCTTAGAAAGACTTCTAAACCCAAGGAGGAAGAGACTCAATACTTTAAAAGAGTTTACATACTTAAAATCATAAATTTTTTTATGCATTTGCAAGCAAGCATGAAAGAGGTATTTATAGGCCCTAAATGGCTTCAGAAATAGAGTCAAAAATTTAAATCGTCGGGTTTTTGGGGTACTAGCGATACCACCGCCTACATTAAGTGGTACCACCACTGAGCACTAGCGGTACCACCACTTGACATAGTCTAGAAGACTAAGTCCTGATAGTACCACCACCTAACACTATACAGTACCACCATCGACCTTGGTGGTACCACAGTTGGATTTTTCGAAAAAGTATATTTCATACTTTCTAGCTCATAAGCAGTTCCATCGCTTGGTTTGGTAATGCCACTGTTGAATGTTAGATTTTGATGATGAAATCAATTGGTAAATTATTTGATCTAATCTATATGTTGAGATAAGTGTGTAGGAATAACTATGATAGCAATAAGACATAAAGCAGATGTTGGGCAGGAGTCAAAGATCGGACGATACGTCGAAGATTCGGATGATATACAAGAAGTTCATCGAAAGCTTGCCGAAAGTTCGTTGGGAGCTCGCTGAGAGTTTATCGGGAGTTTGCTGAGAGTTAATCAGGAGTTTACCGGAAGTTTGTTGAGAAGTTTGTCGGATGTTCACCGAGAAATTTGTCGAAAGTTCATTGAGAGAACAATTGACATAGTATACAGAGATTGCTTGTTTAAATGTCTTAATTATCATAGTTAGACCATAATTTGAGTTAGGATTGGGAGGTAATCTCACTAACTCGGTTAGGGGCTAATTGGGCCCTTAATAGGGCTGAATTTGGTCGGTTGAATAGCTTATTTAGCACTTGAAGTCACTACCGATGGTGGCACCACTTGGGACTCAGTCTCCTAGGTGCTTTGGGCGGTGGTACCATTGGGAGTTAATACTATCAGGCAGTGGTACCGTTAGAGCTCGATCTCCGAGCTCTATCAAGTATTTGTACCACCCAAATTGAGCAGTGGTATCGCTCAATGTTAGTCTGCAGGTGGTAGTACCACCCAATAATGGCGGTGGTACCGTTAGTATCCCGAAATTTGGGGATGTGACATTTTTTTGCTCCAATTCTGAAGCCATTGGGGCCTATAAATACCCCACCATTTTCTACATGAAAGAGCATAAAAGTGTGAACAAAATATTGAAGTCTTGGGGGTGTGAAAGTATTATAAAAGTGCAAAAGAGTCCTCCTCCCTTTCTAGTGTGTGATCATTCAAGAGTGGTGTGAGGCTTATAAGGGTTATCTCCTGAACTCGCGAAAAGAAAAAAACACTATAAAGAGGTGGTTAGTTATCACCTATTGAAGGAAGACTATTAGTGGATGCCAATGACCTCGACGGAGAAGGAATCAGAAGTGGATGTAGGTCACAACGACCGAACCACTATAAATTCTAGTGTGCGCATTTCCATTCTACTTTTCATTATTGCCATTACTTTCTAAGTTAATTGCTAGTTCATTTACTCTAAATTCAAGCACTTTCCGAGATTGATTTTCAATGAATGAAGATTTTACAAAACTGATGATTTTTTTCGCTATACTAATTCAACCCCCCTCCTCTTAGTGCCGCTTTTGATCCTAACAATTAGTATTAGAGCAAAAGTCACTCTCGGTTTGGTTTGAAACCTAAGAAAGATGATATTTATCAGTAACCAAGAGGGTCATTCAATTATATGCCTACCCATGTTCAATGGAACAGATTACACCTATTAAAAGACTAGAATGAAGATTTTTATAATTTCTATGAATTTTGAGTTATGGAACATTGTGGAAAATGACTTTCAAAAGTCTTCTCTTCCAATGAATGATTGTAATGAGTTGGTGAAGAAGACTTTCACTTTAATTGCCAAGGCTATGAATACCTTATTTCATGCTTTAGATAAAAACGAGTTTAATCGAGTGTCTATTTGTGAAACATGTTTTGATATTTGGCACACAATTGAAATCACTCACGAAAGCACTAGTAGAGTAAAAGAGTCGAAGATAAATCTATTAGTTCATACTTATGAATTATTTTAGATGAAGTCAAGCGAAATAATTGTTCATATGTACACCCATTTTACGGATGTCATCAATAGTTTAAAAGCTCTTGACAAATATTTTTTAAACTTTGAACTTGTTAATAAAATCTTGAGATCCCTTCCAAAGAGGTAGGACCCTAAAGTAATGATAATTCAAGAGGCCAAGGATTTGAATAACTTCCCTCTCGAAGAACTTATCAAGTCACTAATGACCTATGAGATGACTCACAATACTCATAAAGAGCTTGAGAATAACCTTCCAAATAACAAGAAGGATATGACATTAAGAACTCATGAAGACCACTTGAAAGAAAGTGGTCATCACAACTTGCAAGTAGATGAAAATGATAGGGTATCCGCTTATCTCTTAGGGCATCAGATACCTATCACGAATAGTATAATTTACAACCTCATAGGAATTCCTGAGAAAATAAGAGGTTGTTACTTTAGAGGGCTATAAAATGAAGAATCAATTGGGATTACGTATTCTAAGGCATTAGGAACTATCTTTGGTAACCCAAATCTTTCCATTGTTAAAAAAAGTTGAACATTTGCTACCCTTAAGCACAAAGTTGCTACATCACATAGTGATAAGTATCCTACTTCCAAAACAACGCCATCATGATGAAATTAGTCAAATGGAATTGGGAACAATGTATTGGATTATGAGAGGACACAATAACTATTTTGGATATCTGATAAAACAAAACATGATTGAACTATCAACAAAAGATATGATGTTTGATAGTTTAATCACTAGACTAATGTGTGCAAATAATATGGTTATTCCATCTAATGAAGAAACCTTAAAACTAGATCGATTCAAAGTCATTAATGGAAACATATTAAGGGGATTAAGATGCATAGTAAAAAGTAGAATCTGGACTAGATTACTTAGGAGGACTGAATTTTCTCCACCTGAACCAGAGCCAGAAAGTCATTCTCCTCCTACCAGTCCCCTTAAGGCAGCACCTTCAACAAAGCAAGCACCCTCCTTATCTATCGATCCAATAGTGACTCGATTGGATCAAATTTAACTACGTCAAGAGCAAATTGAACTATGTCAAGATCAAATCTTAACCAAGATGTAGCAAATTCGTCGGCAACTGAATACTTTGTTTAGACATTTTGATTTACCACCACTTGAATAGATTATGTATTTCCTTTTGCTGATAAAAGGGAGTAGAGAACTTAAAAGTACCATGATGAGTTATACTCCTTGATATACTATACTTTTACACTCTATGACGTTGGTTTAATGCTTGCATCACTCTAAGAATTATACTTGATAAATCTTTTGAATGCATAAATTTCTTGATATATTCTTCAAATTTCTCAATTTTCTTTTTAAATCAAGAACATTTTTTTTTCCTTCTCATGATATTTACAAAAGAAAAGATTTGACTTTTGGTATTTACAACTTGATATATTATTTATCATATGATGATTATTTACAAAGTTAGGGATGTTAAATTGTCTAAATCCATGAATTTGATGTATATCTTTTTCAGACTTTGTCGATTTTTTTTTAAGCTTTCATGAAATTATTTCATTTCGTAAATAAGGCTTTCATGAAATCCGGTATATCAATCTACTAGGTACCAAATTTATTTCATACAAGCTTAATGAATCTTGATACACTTAGTCCCTTCACTCAAAGAATTCATTGACAAATGCATCTCTCAATAATTTCACTCTTGTGAATTTTTAACGAGAAACAGGTTTGATTTATGAAGTTTTATTCATGGAGTTCTTTTTATCCTTCATATGATACTCCTTTCCCATGAATTCTTCCTTTTCTCATGAAAGAAGATTTTTTTATAAATTTTTGGTATGTGATAATCACTTGCAAGAACAGGGATTTGATTTTGTATGGATATTTTGATCCTTTTCATGAATCCCTTCTCTTTGTTAAAAATTAAAGTATCATTTAATAAAACTCATTTATTATTTTGAATTTGAATTGGTTCAAATCCTTTCATGAAATTGGTTCTTAATGGATTCTTTCCTTACCCTTCTTCCTCTTATTCTTATTTTTATGACAAAGGAAGAAAGAAACTTACACATCTTAAGAAGAATCAAAAGCTTTTGCGCATCTGAAGTAAAAATATTAGCTTATCCAAAAAGTTATCATGCAAAGTTTTTGCTTACCTTCCTTTATGGCTTGGATAAATTGGTGTCAAACTTGCTTGAATTTTTTTTTTACCACACTTGTATTGTTGAATTGTTCTCCTTTTTTTGAAGACAAAAGGGGGAGAAATATGGTAAATTGATGACAAATTGGCATTATGAATGTTTTAGATAAATGCATAAAATGTATCTTATCGTAAATACTTGAAGGTCTTGAGAATGCTTGAAACATAATTGGAATCGTCAAATATATCGCAACACATCGCAAATACTTGAAACATATCAAAATATACTTCATTTATATCGTAGATACTTAAAATGTTTTGTGAATTCTTGATTATTGTCTATCATTATGATGAGGTATCAAATTTATCATGCTATTTACAATTGATATCATGCCTCGGAACGATGAATTATCATCTTTTATCGAGAATTGTCATCTTGTTAAATTTTATATTCGAAATTCGTATCATACTTGAAAATGATGACTATCTATCATCATTGGACTTGAAAATGGATGTCATGCCTTTACATTATTTTTTATTTGATAAATACGTGGTATCATATTTTGAATTGGTAAATCATGATAAGTATCATGATTTGCACGATGCTAAGTGTAAATGAATATAACTTATCGGTTTGATGCTTTAATTTAATAATGTCTTTCCTCAAGTATGGCAAATAGATATGGAGAGTTAAGGTTAACTCTATCATCAATTGATTGTCATCATAAAAAAGGGAGAGATTATTGAATCTCGAATTTTGATGATGAAATCAATTGGTAAATTGTTTTATCTAATCTCTATGTTGATATAAGTTTGTAGGACTAACTATGATAGCAGTAAGGCATAAAGCATATGTTGGGCTGGAGTCAAAGATTAGACGATACGTCGAAGATTCGGATAATGTGCCAGAAGTTTGCCGGAAGCTTGCCAAGAGTTCGTCGGGAGCTCGTCGAGAGTTCGTCGGAAGTTCGCTGAGAGTTCGTAGGGAGTTCGTCAGAAGTTCACTGATAGTTCGCTAGAAGTTCGTCGAGAAGTTCGTCAAAAATTCGCTGAGAGAACAATTGATATACCAGACATAGATTGCTTGTTTAAATATCTTAAATATCTTAATTAATCCCACTAACCCAATTATGAGCCAATTGGGCCTTTGATAGGGTTGAATTGGGCCGGTTAAACAACTCATTCAGCACCTGAAGTCATGGTGGTGGCACCGCTAAGACCGACGGTGGCACTACCTAGGACTCAATCTCCCAAATGCTTTAGGTAGTGGTGTCACCTAGACTGATCAACAATTAATGCTATCAGGCGATGGTACCACCTTATCAAATAGTGGTATCGTCAGAGCTCGGTCTCCGAGCTCTATCTAGCAATCGTACCGCCTAAGCTAAGTGGTGGCACCGCTTAGTATTAGTTTGCAAGCGATAGTACCACCCAATAATGGTGGTTGTACCGCCCAATAATGGCGGTTGTACCACCATTACCTTGAAATATAGGGATATGATACTTTTTGGCTCCAATTCTGAATTCATTGGGGCCTATAAATACCCCACCCTTTTTTGCATGAAAGGGCATGAAAATATAAACAAAATATTGAAGTCTTGGGGTGTGAAATTATTGTAAAAGTGCAAAGAGTCCTCCTGCCCCCTTTCTAGTGTGTGATTATTCAATAGAGGTGTGAGGCTTGTAATGGTTATCTCCTAAACCTGTGAAAAGGAGAAAATATTGTCAAGAGGTAGTTAGTCCTTCACCTATTGAAGGAAGACTATTAGTGGACGTCGGTGACCTCAACAGAGGAGGAATCAGAAGTGGATGTAGGTCATAACGACCGAACCACTATAAATTCTGGTGTACTCAATTCCATTCTACTTTTAATTATTTTCATTACTTTCTAAGTTAATTGCTAATTCATTTACTCTAAAGTCAAGCACTTTCTAAAATTAATTTTTAACAAATGAATATTTTATAAAATCGATTATTTTTTCCACTACACAAATTCACGTCTGATTTTCAAAGATCAGATTATACGTCAAAGATTTGGACGATGTGCCGAAAGTTTGCCGGAAGCTTGCTAAGAGTTCATCGGGAGCTCGTCGAGAGTTCGTCAGGAGTTCGCTGAGAGTTCGTAGGGCATTTGTCAGAAGTTCACCGATAGTTTGCTAGAAGATCGTCAAGAAGTTCATAGGAAATTCACTAAGAGAACAATTGACATACCAAACAGATATTGCTTGCTTAAATATCTTAATTATCTTAGTTAATCCCATTAACTCAATTAGAGACCAATTGAGCCCTTGACAGGGTTGAATTGGGCCAGTTAAAAAGCTCATTCAACACTTGAAGTTATGGCAGTGGCACCACCAGGACCGACGGTGGCACTACCTAAGACTCAATCTCCCAGGAGCTCTAGATAGTGGTGCCACCTAGACTGGTTGCAATTAATGCTATCAGGCAATGGTACCACCCTATTAAACAGTGGTATCGCTAGAGCTCGATCACCGAGCTCTGTCAGGCAGTCGTATCGCCCAGACTGAGCGGTGGCACCCTTTAGTGTTAGTTTGCAAGCGATAGTACCGCTATTACCTTGAAATATAGGGATATGATACTTTTTGGCTCCAATTCTGAAGTCATTGGGGCCTATAAATAAACCCTTTTTTGCATTAAAGGGCATGAAAATGTAAACAAAATATTGAAGTCTTGGGGTGTGAAAGTGTTGTAAAAGTGCAAAGAGTCCTCCTGCCCCCTTTCTAGTGTGTGATTATTCAACAGAGGTGTGAGGCTTGTAATGGTTATCTCCTAAACCTGTGAAAAGGAGAAAACATTGTAAAGAGGTAGTTAATCCTTCACCTATTGAAGGAAGACTATTAGTGGACGTCGGTGACCTCAACGGAGGAGGAATCAGAAGTGGATGTAGGTCATAACGACCGAACCACTATAAATTCTGGTGTACTCAATTCCATTCTACTTTTAATTATTGTCATTACTTTCTAAGTTAATTGCTAGTTCATTTACTCTAAAGTCAAGCACTTTCCAAAATTGATTTTTAACAAATGAATATTTTATAAAATCGATCATTTTTTCCACTACACAAATTCACGTCTGATTTTCAAAGATCAGATGATACGTCGAAGATTTGGACAATGTGCCAGAAGTTTGCCGGAAGCATACTAAGAGTTCATCGGGAGCTCGTCGAGAGTTTGTCAGGAGTTCGCTGAGAGTTCGTAGGGCGTTTGTCAGAAGTTCACCGATAGTTTGCTAGAAGTTCGTTTGAAATTCACTAAGAGAACAATTGACATACCAAACAGATATTGCTTGCTTAAATATCTTAATTATCTTAGCTAATCCCATTAACTCAATTAGAGGCCAATCGAGCCCTTGACAGGGTTGAATTGGGCTAGTTAAAAAGCTCATTCAACACTTGAAGTCAAGGCGGTGGTACCACCAGGACCGACAGTGGCACTACCTAGGACTCAATCTCCCAGGTGCTCTAGATAGTGGTGCCACCTAGACTGGTCGACAATTAATGTGATCAGGCAATGGTACCACCCTATTAAGCAGTGGTATCGCTAGAGCTCGGTCTCCAAGCTTTGTCAGGCAGTCGTATCGCCCAGACTGAGCGGTGGCACCCTTTAGTGTTAGTTTGCAAGCGATAGTACCGCCATTACCTTGAAATCTAGGGATATGATATTTTTTTGCTCTAATTCTAAAGCCATTGGGGCATATAAATACCCCACCATTTTTTGCATGAAAAGGCATGAAAGTGTGAACAAAATATTGAAGTCTTGGGGTGTGAAAGTGTTGTAAAAGTGTAAAAAGTCATCCTCCCCCCTTTCTAGTGTGTGATTATTCAAGAGAGGTGTAAGGCTTATAATGATTATCTCCTAAACTCGAGAAAAGGAGAAAGCACTGTAAAGAGGTGGCTGGTCTTTCACCTATTGAAGGAAAGACTATTAGTGGACATCGGTGACTTCAATGGAGGAGGAATCAGAAGTGGATGTAGGTCATAACGAGTGAACCACTATAAATTCTAGTGTACTCAATTTCATTCTACTTTTAATTACTGCCATTACTTTCTTAGTTAATTTCTAGTTCATTTACTCTAAAGTCAAGCACTTATTGAGATTAATTTTTAATGAACTAATATTTTATAAAATCGATCATTTTTTCCACTACACAAATTCACGTTTGATTTTCAAAGATAAGATGATACGTCAAAGATTTGGACGATGTGCCGGAAGTTTGCTGGAAGCTTGCTAAGAGTTCATCGGGAGCTTGTCGAGAGTTCGTCAGGAGTTCGCTGAGAGTTCGTAGGGCGTTTGTCAGAAGTTCACCGATAGTTTGCTAGAAATTCGTCAAGAAGTTCGTCGGAAATTCACTGAGAGAACAATTGACATACCAAACAGATATTGCTTATTTAAATATCTTAATTATCTTAGTTAATCCCACTAACTCAATTAGAGGCCAATTGGGCTCTTGACAGGGTTGAATTGGGCCGGTTAAAAAGCTCATTCAACACTTGAAGTCATGGTAGTGGCACCACCAGGACCGACGGTGGCACTACCTAGGACTCAATCTCCCAGGTGCTCTAGATAATGGTGCCACCTAGACTGGTTGGCAATTAATGCTATCAGGCAATGGTACCACCCTATTAAGCAGTGGTGTCGTCAGAGCTCGGTCTCCAAGCTCTGTCAGGCAGTCATATCACTCAGACTGAGCGGTGGCACCCTTTAGTGTTAGTTTGCAAGCGATAGTACCGCCATTACCTTGAAATCTAGGGATATGATATTTTTTGGCTCTAATTCTAAAGCTATTGGGGCCTATAAATACCCCACCCTTTTTTTGCATGAAAGGGCATGAAAGTGTGAACAAAATATTGAAGTCTTGGGGTGTGAAAGTGTTGTAAAAGTGTAAAGTGTCCTCCTACCCCCTTTCTAGTGTGTGATTATTCAAGAGAGGTGTGAGGCTTATAATGATTATCTCCTAAACCCGTGAAAAGGAGAAAGCAATGTAAAGAGGTGGTTGGTCCTTCACCTATTGAAGGAAGACTATTAGTGGACATCGGTGACTTCAACGGAGGAGGAATCAGTAGTGGATGTAGGTCATAACGACCGAACCACTATAAATTCTGGTGTACTCAATTTAATTCTACTTTTAATTACTGCCATTACTTTCTAAGTTAATTGCTAGTTCATTTACTCTAAAGTCAAGCACTTATTGAGATTAATTTTTAACGAACTAATATTTTATAAAATTGATCATTTTTTCCACTACACAAATTCACGTCTGATTTTCAAAGATCAGATGATACGTCGAAGATTTGAACGATATGCCGGAAGTTTGCCGGAAGCTTGCTAAGAGTTCATCGGGAGCTCATCGAGAGTTCGTCAGGAGTTCGGTGAGAGTTCGTAGGGCGTTTGTCAGAAGTTCACTGATAGTTTGCTAGAAGTTCGTCAAGAAGTTCATCGGAAATTCACTGAGAGAACAATTGACATACCAAATAGATATTACTTGTTTAAATATCTTAATTATCTTAGTTAATCCCACTAACTCAATTAGAGGCCAAATGGGCCCTTGACCGGGTTGAATTGGGCCGGTTAAAAAGCTCATTCAACACTTGAAGTCATGGCGGTGGCACCACCAGGACCGACGGTGGCACTACCTAGGACTCAATCTCCCAAGTGCTCAAGATAGTGGTGCCACCTAGATTGGTCGGCAATTAATGCTATCAGGCAATGGTACCACCCTATTAAGCAGTGGTATCGCCAGAGCTCGATCTCCAAGCTCTGTCAGGTAGTCGTATCGCCCAAACTAAGCGGTGGCACCCTTTAGTGTTAGTTTGCAAGCGATAGTACCGCCAATACCTTGAAATCTAGGGATATGATATTTTTTGGCTCTAATTCTAAAGCCATTGGGGCCTATAAATATCCCACCCTTTTTTGCATGAAAGGGCATGAAAGTGTGAACAAAATATTGAAGTCTTGGGGTGTGAAAGTGTTGTAAAAGTGTAAAGAGTCCTCCTCCCCCCTTTCTAGTGTGTGATTATTCAAGAGAGGTGTGAGGCTTATAATGATTATCTCCTAAACCCGTGAAAAGGGGAAAGCACTATAAAGAGGTGGTTGGTCCTTCACCTATTGAAGGAAGACTATTAGTGGACATCGGTGACTTCAACGGAGGAGGAATCAGAGGTGGATGTAGGTCATAACGACCGAACCACTATAAATTCTACTTTTAATTACTGTCATTACTTTCTAAGTTAATTGCTAGTTCATTTACTCTAAAGTCAAGCACTTATTGAGATTAATTTTTAACGAACTAATATTTTATAAAATCGATCATTTTTTCCATGGCACTAATTCATGTCTGATTTTAAAAGATCAGACGATACGTTGAAGATTCGGACGATCTGCCGGAAGTTTGTCGGAAGCTTGCCGAGAGTTCATCGGGAGCTCGTCGAGAGTTCGTCGGGAGTTCGCTGAGAGTTCGTAGGGAGTTCGTCGGAAGTTCACCGATAGTTTACCGGAAGTTCGTCGAGAAGTTTGTCAAAAATTTACTGAGAGAACAATTGACATACCAGATAGAGATTGCATGTTTAAATATCTTAATTATCTTAGTTAATCCCACTAACTCAATTAAGGGCCAATTGGGCCCTTGATAGGGTTGAATTGGGCCGGTTAAATTGCTCGTTCAGTACCTAAAGTCATGACGGTGGCACCACTAGGACCGATGGTGGCACTACCTAGGACTCAATCTCCCAAGTGCTCTAGGTAGTGATGCCACCTAGACTGGTCAACAATTAATGCTATCAGACAATAGTACCACCCTATCAAGCAGTGGTATCGTCAGAGCTCAGTCTCCAAGCTTTGTCAGGCAGTCATACCGCCCAAACTAAGTGGCAGCACCGCTTAGTGTTTGTTTGCAAGCGATAGTACCGCCATTACCTTGAAATCTAGGGATATGATATTTTTTTGCTCTAATTCTGAAGTCATTGGGGCTTATAAATACCCCACCCTTTTTTGCATGAAAGGGCATGAAATTGTGAACAAAATATTGAAGTCTTGGGGTGTAAAAGTGTTGTAAAAGTGTAAAGAGTCCTCCTTCCCCCTTTCTAGTGTGTGATTATTCAAGAGAGGTGTGAGGCTTATCATGATTATCTCCTAAACTCGTGAAAATGAGAAAGTGTTGTAAAGATGTGGTTGGTTCTTCACCTATTGAAGGAAGACTATTAATGGATGTCGGTGACCTCAACAAAGGAGGAATCAGAATTAGATGTAGGTCATAACGATCGAACCACTATAAATTCTGGTGTACTCATTTCCATTCTTCTTTTAATTATTACCATTACTTTCTAAGTTAATTGCTAGTTCATTTACTCTAAAGTCAAGCACTTTCCGAGATTAATTTTCAATGAATGAATATTTTATAAAATCGATAATTTTTTTCTACTATACTAATTCACGCCCCCTACCCACCCGCCCCCCTCCTCTCTTAGTGTTGCTCTTGATCCTAACAGCCATCACTTGGCCTACCTCAAGTCATTGAATTATCTTTCCAATAGGCTAAATTCAACCCTAATCCAAGCCCAATGGGCCCTTAATTTAGTTCGCATCATTACACCCAAAACCAACTTAATTGAACTCTAAACTACTTCAATAAAGATATGATCATTATAATCATGAAGCCTACATTGTCTAGCAAATTTTACAAAATAATAAACAATTTAGATAAGAACTTTTATCTTAATCTACTTGTTGGAAAACCTGGGCAGAGCATTACATATGCAGTGGATGAATAGAAAATAAAATTCCTAGATTTCTAAAAAAAAAGGTGTTCAACATCACGTGAAAGATTGGTTTGTAAAAAGGTACAAAACTAAAAAGCTACACATATAATAATATTGTATTACCTAGGGATATCGTATATCCTTGAATTCCTATGGATCTACGGGAGAGAATGAAGTATGCTGAGTAAGGATGAGAGGGGTATTTATAGGCCCCAAATGGATTCAAACTTGGAGCCTAAAAGTGTCTCATTCTTGATTTTCAAGGTACTAACGGTACCACTGTTAGGATCAAGAGCACTAAGAGGGGGGGGGTGAATTAGTACAGCGGAAAACTTTCGATGATTTAAAACGATGTTTGTACGATAAAAGCGATTTCGGTATGAAAGCCGATTCAGAAATTGCTTTAACTTAGATTAGGCAAAGTATAGTTAAAATAAAGCTATGGAGGCAGTTTGCAGTTAAGATAGAGAACAGAAAGTAAATGCAAACCAAGATTTAGAGTGGTTCGGTCAATCTTGACCTGCATCCACTTTTGGCTTCCTCCTCCGATGAGATCACCGACGTCCACTATGTTAGGATCGGAGCGGCCCTAAGGGGGGGGGGGGGGGGGTGAATTAGTGCAATAGTAAACTAATGTTGGTTTCAAAACTTTCATATGATAAAAACCAATATTGATGAAAATCAATTTTGGAAGCTTGATAACTTAGAAGCGTATGGAAGCATAGTGACTAAGTAAAGAAGTTTGCAGTATGTAAATGGCAAGAGTAGGATGCAAACCAAATAACATAGTAGTTTTAAAGTGGTTCGGTCAAAATGACCTACATCCACTTGCGAAGCCTTCTTCGAAGAGGCTCCCAACTTCCACTAGCAAATCTCTTTATAGGGGAAAAACTAATACCCCTCTTACAACCTTTACAAGTGGTTCACACTCTTACAATTCTTTTCAACAAGATGGGAGGAGGTGAACACTCAAGCAATTTGAAAAATAAAAACTTGCTAAAGATTTTGCTAAGACTTTTAGCTCACTCTCTTGCTTCTCAAAGGTTGTAATCTCAGCTAAGAATTGAGGGGTTTTTATAGGCCCCAAGAGGATTCAAATTTGGGCTCCAAATTTTGAATTCTCTTGGGTTTTTGAGGCTGGCGGTGCCACTACCCAGTCCGGCAGTTCCACCGCCTGTCCTTACAGATTTCTAGTTGGGCTTCATGTCCGACCCAAACCAGGTCACTTTTGGGCCCAGTTAGCCCCTACTTGGGTTATAGAATTAACACCTAATCTTAACCCTAATTATTGTGCTAACTATGAATTTAAAGACATTTCCTAAGCTATTACAAAGTCCGCAAGTCAAGACTTCTTCTAGCGAGCTTTCGGCGAACTTTCGGCGGTCTTCCGATAAACTCTCAGAAACCATTTTGCGGACTCCCAGCAAGCTCCTAGACTTCACGATTTGATCTTGGCGAGTTTCAATGAGCTTCTTCGGCAAGCTCCGATCTTTCTCGGTGAGCTCCACGAACTTCCAACGAACCTTCCGGCGAGCTTCCGAAAAACCCTTCGACAAGCTCTCTGCTCATTCTCAGCTAGTTCCGACAGCATTCCCGATGAACCTTCGGACTTCCATCGAACTCTCAAACTCTCAACGAATCCTTCGCGCTTGACTCTGACACTTTGTTTTGCTTTGTGTCTTTGTCGTTATCGTAGTTATTCCTGCACACACAAACTAAAACTCTACTTTGATCTAGACAATTATTACAACGCGAATTGACATTTTGTTGCCCGACACATCATTGGTTGGCGCTTCGTCTGATTCTTCAACGCATCGTCCTCTCTTGTGGCTTATTGCCCAATCGACAATTGACCTCCGCAACCCCGATATCCTTGGTGCAATTCCACTCTCCTTGGACCGATGCCCGATGTTTGAAGCCTTCTGCCGTCCAATATCCTCCGGCGTAACGTCAATTTCTCCTGCGTCAACTGTCTAATCCTGATCGAGTAGACCTACATCACTCAAAATGTAATTAAACATCTAAACACAATCAATTAGTTTCATCATCAAAATCCAAGATTCAACAATCTCCTCCTTTTTGATGATGACAACTAATTGATGACTAACGGAGTTAACCTTAACTCCCCGGAGTTTAACCAAACTCCCCCTATCAATATGCCATTGATAAAACACTTAGATTATCCCAAATCCAAGTAACATTTATCATATGTTATGAAAAATATTTAAACCATCATGCAAATATATATAAAATATTCAATTCAATGCATGAAGTGATCAATATACTTCTCCCCCTATGTCATCAACAAAAAGGAGAAGTACTCTAGCTATTTTAAAAGATATGCAAGTTTTTACAACATAAAGCTAGATTTTTATCACAACATATAAGCACAAAAGCATAGCAAGATTTTTAATTTCAATCATGGCAATTCAACGCTTGAATTTTTGTGCAAGATTGCACTTTGCTTTTCTTTGCAAGTAACAATATTTATGATGTTTGATATAGCAAATTTCTTCATTACAATTATCGAGCTAGCAATAACTTTCTCCCCTTTTGTCAATGTCAAAAAGAAGGAGAGGAACCAATGATTTAGACTTTTACATCAACTTTGCATCAATCAATATTTCAATCATCACATGATGCATACAAGATAATAATGCAAAGAAATCATTTTATGAATGATACCAATGTGAAAATTCACCAAGGATCACATGAAACAATCGCAAATCATGATATCATTATGCGATACATCATGAGATGATAATTTATCATATTAATGAAAGATATCAATTGTTAAACATGATATGATAATAGTCTCAAAAAATTTAATTTATGATACATGTGATACATTGCGATACACTAAAAAATTTATTGCGATGCTTTTAAGGATATCAACATATTTTTGATACAAAGCATGGCAAGAACAATTTTGTTGCAAGTTTTCTAAGTTTTGCACTTTTTGCTTCTTTCGATAGGCACTATCTTTCTTCTCTTTTTGAGAAGTGCAAGCTTGCAAGTTTTACTTCCTTAGAATGCTAGGAAGTTTACTTTCATTTTCAATGTACAAGCTAGCAAAACCTTCTCCCCCTTTATCAAAGTCAAAACGAAAGGGAGAACTCAATGGCTAAAAATTTCAACCATTCAAGAAGCTAAATATGCAAAGAATTCATGAAATATATAAATAAGGATCAATTCATGAATACCAAAGATATGATTCATGGTTCATTAAAATTCTTCTTAACAAGTTCACGATCAAGATTCATATAATTCATAATAAGGCAAATTGATGTACAATCATCACATAAGGCATACAAGGCAAAGAAATCTTGTTATTTCTATATTATGAAATATATGATATCAAGGCTCATGATTTATTTGAAAAGATATAGCACAAAGAGCAACTTGAAATGTTCTTATCAAGATCACATTTTAAAATATTCTAAGTATCAAGTGTTTAGAGATAAAAAGTTCAATACATTGTATGAAAAAATTATAATATCAAGTTTTATCATCATGCAATGTAGCAATTAAAGATTTGCAAGTTTAGCATTTTTGCTTTTCTTGAGATAGCAACTATTTGCTTCTCTACAAGCTAGCAATTTTTACGATATGTAAGTTTTATTATATACAAGCTAGCAAATTTAAAGATTTACAAGTTTATACATTTTCTTGACTTGTGCAAGCTAGCTAATTTCTTTTTGAGATGACCCTTTACATCAATTCAAGATAGCATATTAGCAACTCTTTCTCCCCTTTGTCATTGGCAAAAGGAAAGGAAGATTCAAGTCACGAATATCAAAATAATAATTTTATCATGAATATTTCATCATGCATCATTATCATACGTTAAAGTATTGCATACATAATACCAAATCATCATATATATTTTTAAAACATATAAACTCATCATTATAATTCCAAATCATCATTCATATTATTTCAATCATTGTTTCAATCATCACTATAACTCATCATGCACAAAATGTAAAATCATCTAACATGATACAAGCATTTATTTTTAAAATATTTATCACTATTTTCATGTATGATAATAAAGTATTCATGATACACATTATATGCATATATCATCACAATAAAAAGCAATTGCTTGCATAATTTCAAATCATAAATGTTTTAAATCATGATGGTATTAACTTGTCAAATTTCATTCTACCATTCATCATCATAACTTTTCATCAAAACAAATTAATGAATATTTCATGTATTCATATCATCACATAAGGAATATCAAGGAGAAAATAATTGGGTGATAAGATAAACATTTCATGAATACAAGGAATTACATAAAAATCATGCCATAAAATATTAGAATATGTGAATGCTAAACGACATGATTTCATTTTGAAAAGCCTCCTCATAAATAATCAAAAGAAAATCTTAGGAGATCAAATAATAAGATATTTTTAAATAAAATTTTAAGTTAAGAATTTTCGAAAAGGATATTCTCTTTAGTAAATCACAAAAGGAAACATAGGAGAAAAAGATTTCAATTCATGTATAAGAACACTTATGATTCATATTGAAAATTTTCTCAAAATGTAAGAGAATAAAGAGTAAGAAATCTTGATTTATAAAGGATTTCATGTTATAAATTTCAAGAGATCAAGATCATGATTTTGATAAAAATTTATTCAAATTTAAATCATCAAAATCATTATCAAAATCCAAGAGATTCACAAAGATGATACAAATAGATTCATCAAAATCAATAAGATTCAGCAAAATAATTTTCAAGAATGTTTTCCTCTTTTCGATTGTTTCAAAACATATGATTTTATTTCATTTATGCCAAATAAAAACTTGTATCATGTTTAAAACCAAGAGAGTAATATTTATTACAACAAAGATCAATAAGATACTTTCATTATGGTAAAATTCAATAATCCATAAATCGTAAGATTCATCATGCATAATTTCAAAATTTATTAAACATGATCAATATGCATGACACTAAAACATGGTTTCAAAATGTTTAATATTTTTATTACACAATTTCATCATTATGCATCATTATATATAACTTTACAATGTCATGCATAAAATCATCAAATCATAGTATTAAAATATTAATATTTTTATTACAACTTTATGCATCATTAAGTATACAATTATCAAGCATGACACTTCACTATTTCCTATAAGCATGCCTATTTCATTTATGTCAAATTAAAACATACATCATTTTTTAAAGCCACTTTTATGTCATATCAAAAAAATGCATCATTAAGCATCATCATTATGTATTACTTCAAATCAAATATGATTTCATTTATTTTCAAAATTGAATAACTTCAAGACAAATAAATCATCATGTATAACAATCATCAAGTATGATACAAACTTTTCAAAACGTTTATCATGTTAAGACATATAAGCCAAAGAAACTATTAAATATAAGGCATATTCATCAATGATGGTTTCATTGGGCATAAGGCATTTTCAAACAAAATCATTTTGTTATTTGTTGTAGTCATTCATTTTTCTTTTTAGGTAAATCTATCTTTTCATGCTTAAATTTTTTTTAATTTTTCAAAGATGCTAAAAAGAAAAACATGATATAATTTTTGAAAAATAATTTTTTATTTCCTATTCCTACTATCTAAATTAAGCACTCATGAAAAACTTCAAGTAATTTCAAAATAATTCAAGAGAGTTGAGTGACTTACCTTGTAGTCGAAGCCCGTCAAAGCCCAATTCGCTATTTCACCTTTGGAAGTTCTTGATTCATCCTTGGGTGCCTTCGGCCTTCAAGTTCATTGTTTATTTTAGATTTTTGTTTAATGAACTTATTAAGATTTAGTGTTCGAAGTTCAAGTTCATCATTGTCCTCGTCACTTGAGTCATCGCTCAAGTGGTATTCATTTGTCCGGAGTTCCAAATCCTTCTTATTCTTTGGAAGGTGATTCAAGTGTTCATCGTGTTCATCAAGTGCATTACGCACCATTTCATATATCATTAATGAACCGATTAGTTCTTCAAGTGAAAAAATATTTAAATATTTTGTTTCTTGTATTGCAGTTATTTTAGGATCCCACCTTTTTGGAAGGGATCTTAAGATCTTGCTTTCGAGATCAAAATTCGAAAAATATTTATCAAAAACTCTTATATTATTGACGACATCCGTGAAATGGGTGTACATGTTGCCTATAGTCTCGCTTGGTTGCATTCGAAAAAACTCAAAATCATGCAATAAAATATTAACTTTTGAGTCTTTGACTCTACTAGTTCCCTCATATGTGATTTCAAGTGTTCGCCAAATATCAAAAGTCATTTTGCACATAAAAATCTGATTGAACTCATTTTTGTCCAAAGCACAAAATAAGGCATTCATAGCCTTTGCGTTTAAAGAAAAATACTTCTTCTCCAAATCCGACCATTCGTTCATCGGTTTAGAGGGAAGTTGAAAACCATTTTCAATAATATTCCATAAATCTAAATTCATAGAAATCAAGAAAACTCTCATTCGAGTTTTCCAAAAAGTGTAGTCCAATCCGTTAAATAACGGTGGACGAACAACCGATAAACCCTCTTGAAAGCCATGAAGAGTCATTTCTCTCGAGTGTAAATCTGAAATGAGAAATACTAGGCTCTGATACCAATTGTTAGGATTGGAGCGGCACTAAGAGGGAGGGGTGAATTAGTGCAACGGTAAACTAACGTTGGTTTTAAAACTTTCGTACGATAAAAACCAATATTGATGAAAACCGATTTTGGAAGCTTGATAACTTAGAAGCGTATGGAAGCGTAGTGACTAAGTAAAGAAGTTTACAGTATATAAATGGTAAGAGTAGGATGCAAACCAGATAACACAGTAGTTTTAAAGTGGTTCGGTCAAAATGACTTATAGCCACTTGCGAAGCCTTCTTCGAAGAGGCTCCTAACTTCCACTAGCAAATCTCTTTATAAGGGAAGAACTAATACCCCTCTTACTTCCTTTATAAGTGGTTCACACTCTTACAATTCTTTTCAACAAGATGGGAGGAGGTGAACACTCAAGCAATTTGAAAAATAAAAACTTGCTAAAGACTTTGTTAAGACTTTTAACTCACTCTCTTGCTTCTCAAAGGTTTTAATCTCAGCTAAGAATTGAGGGGTATTTATAGGCCCCAAGAGGATTCAAATTTGGGCTCCAAATTTTAAATTCTATTGGGTTTCCGAGGCTGGCGGTGCCACCGCCTGACACTTCGGGTTCTGGGCGGTGCCACCGCCTAGTTCGGCGGTTCCACCGCCTGTCCTTACAGATTTCTGGTTGGGCTTCACGTCCGATCCAAACTAGGTCACTTTTGGGCCCAGTTGACCCCTACTTGAGTTATAGGATTAACACCTAATCCTAACCCTAATTAATGTACTAACTACGAATCTAAAAACATTTCCTAAG
This sequence comes from Musa acuminata AAA Group, assembly GCF_036884655.1. Classification (NCBI taxonomy): domain Eukaryota; kingdom Viridiplantae; phylum Streptophyta; class Magnoliopsida; order Zingiberales; family Musaceae; genus Musa; species Musa acuminata. The sequence goes on along the minus strand of NC_088344.1, from coordinate 14,749,898 downwards.
CTATTACAAAATTCGCAAGTCAAGACTTCTTCCAGCGAGCTTCTGGTGAACTTTCGGCGGTCTTCCGATAAACTCTCGAAAACCATTCTATGGACTCCCGGCAAGCTCCTAGACTTCACGATTTGATCTTGGCGAGTTCCAACGAGCTTCTTTGGCAAGCTTCGATCTTTCTCGGTGAGCTCCACGAACTTCCAACGAACCTTCTGGCAAGCTTCCGAAAAACCCTTCAACAAGCTCCCTACTCATTCTCGGCTAGTTCCGGCAGCATTCCCGATGAACCTTCGGACTTTCGTCGAACTCTCGAACTCCCAACGAATCCTTCGCGCCTGACTCCGACACTTTGTTTCGCTTTGTGTCTTTGTCATTATCGTAGTTATTCCTACACATACAAACTAAAACTCTACTCCGATCTAGACAATTATTACAATGCGAATTGACATTCTGTTGCCCGGCACGTCATTTGTTGGTGCTTTGTCCGATTCTTCAATGCATCGTCCTCTCTTGCGGCTTGTTGCCCAATCGGTAGTTGACCTCCACAACCCCGATATCCTTGGTGCAATTCCGCTTTCCTTGGCCCGATGCCCGATGCCCGATGTCCGAAGCCTTCTGCCGTCCAATATCCTCCGGCGTAACGTCAATTCCTCCTGCGTCAACTGTCTAATCCTGATCGAGTAGACCTACATCACTCAAAATATAGTTAAACATCTAAACACAATCAATTAGTTTCATCATCAAAATTCGAGATTCAACACACTATAGGCCTTTCTTTAATAGGCGAAGGCCAACTACTTTTTTATAGTTTCACTCCTTTTGACGGGCTTAGGAGACAACCCTTACAAAATTTTCTCTCCTCTCTTAAAAGATCAAAACTTGGAAGAAAAGAGGGAGGAGAACTTCTAGCCTTTACAATACTTTTGAGCTCTAAAATCATAGAGTAAGATCAAGCTTTCGATGCCCTTTCATGCAAGAAAGGGTGGGGTATATATAGGCCCCAAACTAGTTTGAATTTGGAGCTAAAAAATATCACCTTCCGGATTTTCGGGGTCCTGGAGGTACTACCGCTAGACTGGGTGGTATGACCGCCTGACAAAGCTAGGAGACCGAGCTCTGGCGATGCCACCGCTTAACTAGGGTGGTTCCACCGCCCAGTCTCGCTCGGAGATTGAGCCCAAGCAGTACCACCGCCTGACAGGGGCGGTACCACTGCCCAGTCTCGCTCGGAGACTGAGCCCATACGGTGCAACCACCTAGTCTCGTTTTCTTGGGAGACCATCTCCTGGGCGGTGCCACCATCGACCCTGGCGGTGTCACTGCTTGGCAGGAATTCTGGTCTGAATGAGTTGATATATTGGGCCTAATTTGGGTCTCTCAAGGGCCCAATTGCTCCTAGATTAAGTTAATGGGATCACCTTCCATTCCTAACTTAATCTACATGCTAACTATGATATTTCTTAAGATATTTACTGCAACTTGCTCTAGTGCATCAATCGCTTCTTCTGGCAAGCTTCCGATAAACATTCGACGAACCTTTGGTGATGCTTCGGTGGACTTCTGGTAAACTCCTAAACTTGCGACAATCCACTTGGTGAGTTTCAACAAGCTTCTTTGGCAAGCACCTAGACTTTTCGGATTTGTTCCCGCAGAACCTTTGATGATTGTCCGGACTTCCGTCGAACTCTCGAACTCCCAACGTGATCATAGTCTTGACTTCGGAGTAACTCCTACTGTATGTCTTACTTCTATCATCGTTAATCCTGCACATGTAAAACAAAACTTTTATCAAGATAATTAATCCTAAGCAATTAACCAAGTTGTCCGGCATGTCATTGGTCCCTCGAAGCTTCGTCTGATTCTTCGACATATCGTCCTCTTCTATAGCCTATTGCCTAATCGGCCAGTTGACACTGCAACTCCGATATCCTTGGCATAATACCCGCTCTTCTTGGCCCGATGCCCGAGTCCACGACCTGAAGCCTTCTGTCGATACGTCGACCGATCCACCGGCCCGACATCCAATATTCTGACATGTTCCTTTGGCCCAACATGATTTTTCCTACTTTAATTATCTCATCTTGATCAAAGCATCCTATGTCACTCAAAATGCAGATTAAAGCATAAACATAATTATCAATTGATTTCATCATCAAAATACGAGATTCAACAATCTCCCCCTTTTTGATGATGACAACCAATTGATGACGGAGTTAAACTTAATTCCTAGAGTTTAAACAAACTCCCCCCATCAATATGCCACATTGATAGAACCTTGAATTCAAACTGAATTCAAGTGATTGAAATATTCATCATGAATACTTACAACACGTCATCATGAACTTATGCATAAACTTATGCATAACATCATACTTCTCCTCCTTTGTCATCAATAGAAAGAAATCCAACTATTCTTGTGTTTGGAATATAAGTTTAACTCATTGCATAAAAAACATAATATCAAGTTTTATCATCATGCAGTTTTGAAGCTAGAAAATTTAGCTAGTGTTACATCATGCTTAGAACATTCAAGCTATAAAGTTTTAGATATGCAAGTTTTACAACATACAAGATAGCACTTGTGCTTTTTTTGATATAGCAACTTCTACATCATGCAAGCTAGCAAATTAGAGATGTTCAAGAATGCAACTCTTGCTTCTTGAAATTTGTAAGTTTATACATTTTACTAGGTGTGCAAGTTTGGCATATTTTGCTTCTTGAGATAGGCAGATAGCAATTTTGGTGATGTTCAATATAGCAAGTTCTTTCTTCTCTTTTGAGAAGTGCGGTTTTTGCTTTCTTTGCAATGCACAAGTTAACAATTTTTGCTTTCTTCTTGTATTGAGCAAGCTAGCATATTTTATTTTGAGATGTGCACATTAGCAACTCTTTCTCCCCCTTTGTCATTAGCAAAAATAAGGGAAGACCCTTTACATCAATATCTAAATCATGACAAAGGTAAATAGCATTGATGAAAATTCAAGTCATGAATGTTAAAATAATTAATTTATCATGAATATTTCATCATTGCATGCATTATTATCATAAGTTAAAGTATTGCATACATAATGCCAAATCATCATATATATAAAATATAAAATTATCATTACATGCATGATTCTAAATCATCATTCTATCAGAAAATGATAATTATTGATTTTCACATTATTTCAAAAAAAAATCAAAGTATTGCATGCATTTTTATCTAAGAAAAAAATTATAGTATTGCATACATCATTCCAAAATATTTCAAGCCATGCAAGCCATAAATACAAAGAAATCATGTCATGGAGGATAAAATCATTTGAATACCAAAAGACATAATTCATATAGTAAATATCTTCTTTAAATAAAATATCAAGAAAAATCATAGGAGTATAAAGAAGATATCTTATTTTAAAAGAAAATCAAGTAATAACTCCAAGAACTCACAAGGAAAAATCATGATTCATTTAGAAAATATCAAGTAAAATCGTAGAAGATCGATTAATGAGAAATTTTGATTCATAATAAAATCTCATGTATTGAATGTCGAGAAATCAAAATGATAATTTATATAAAAAAATATCACAAGTTATATTCAAGAGAAAAATCATCATTCATTTTCAACTCATTCAATTTATCAAATCAATATTTCTTAGATATGCATGATACCAAAACATGGTTTCAAATGTTTGATATATAACATGCATAAATTCAAAATTTGAAAGGAGAAGAGAATAATTCAAATGTACAAAGATTTCAACCATCTCATAAACAAATGTAAGACTAAGTCATGAATCCAAAATTCCATGAATCAAAATAATCAAAATGATCATCAAAGGTAATCTCATGTTATTCCAAGAAATCAATATCATGATTTTGATAAAACTCATTTCAAATTCAAACCATCAAAATCACTTTTATGGTTCACAAAATTCATAACATAAGTAGATTCATGATTTCATTGATAATATATTTTCTCTTTTTTTAAGTATTTCATTTTAAGTGATTGATTTCATGTTAGCATACTTTTTCATTTATGTTAAATAAAAACATGCATCAACGTTTAGGATCGAAAAATGAATTTTGTCAAAAAATCATCTAGATCAATAGATTCTCAAAAATGAATTATTAAGATCAAGAAAATCCGAAAATAAAATTTAACACTTTCATGCATTCGGACATGGTTTTGTCATATGTTTTTCAAATACACCCATGAAAATAACAAATGCTTATCATCATGTATAACTTAAAATCTCATACATAAAATTATTAATCATGGTGTCAAAATGTTTAATATTACATCATTATGCATTTCTTCAAACAGATTTTATTTAATCAAAATCAAGAAACATTATTACTTCTTAACCACATATAGAATGATTTCATATTTTAAATCAAAATCATTTTGTTTGTTTATCATAAAATATGTATTTTTCATAATTATTTTCAAAATTATGAGCATGATCATATTCTTGCATTTTTAATTTTTTAAATATGTAATTTTTAAGAAAAATAATTATTCTAAAAAAAATATATCATGGAAAAAATCAAGTAATTTCAAAATAAATTAAGGGGGTTTTGATTACTTCATCATTGAATACCGTTAAGGTGTAGTTTGCCACCTCGCCTTTCTTGATTTTCTTCTCCTCTTCAGAGAAGCTTGATTTATCCCAATTTTTGTTCTTCTTCTTACATTCAAAGCAAGTAGTTTCATTCTTTTTACTTTTTAATTTTTGTTTCATTTGTAGTTTAAGTACATTATCACTTGAGCTTATGCTCGAGTGGTCTTCAAATGTTCTATGTCCCAAATCCTTCCTGTTCTTTGGAAGGTTGTTTTGTTCATCATGTTCATCATATGTATTGTGTACCATTTCATATGTCATCAATGAACCGATAAGTTCTTCAAGTGGAAAAATATTTAAATCTTTTGTTTCTTGTATTGCCATTACTTTTGATTCCCAAGCTTTAGAAAGTAATCGTAAAACTTTGCTAACAAATTCAAAATTTGAGAAACATTTGCCAAGAGCTTTTAAACCATTGACGATATCCATGAAACGAGTATATATGTCAACAATGGTTTCGCTCGGCTTCATTCGAAAAAGCTTGAAATCATGCATCAAAAAATTTACTTCAGAATCTTTTACACTACTTGTGCCTTCATGTGTGATTTCAAGAGTGCGCCAAATATGGATTGGGTGCATATCAATCTTTGATGAGAATTGTAGAGTTGAGATAACCCCAACCTTTTTGTTTGATGAGAGACTCAAATTGAGTCCACTTTAGGTCAGGTCGGTTGACCCAACTAGGGTAGATCAGGTTAAGCTACACATAATCAAGATTTAGGCCTCATGCAAAGAAACTCAAATCCAATTGTGCCTAAGATCAAGTTAAACAGTCAACTCATATGAGTCCAAGCCCCTGCAAAACAACGAACCCAATTGTGCCTAAGCCGAAATTCAAGCATGGTCTAGGAGTAATCCGAGATGGTATAGATCATCATTTCAACTAGATTGATCCTAATTAGGTCAATCTAGTTCTTCAAGTTTTATCAAACTAACTACGTCTTACTCTTAAACTTGCAACCTTTTTATTACTCTTAAACTTGAAGTTTGTTCAACTAGATTGATTAATGAGTAGCCTATATGTTTATAAGTTTAGCCTGTCAACATAAGATGGTTGAGACCCTTTTTTTTTTTTTCCATTCTAGTATTTTATCTACATCAAAGCAAAACATGATTATGGAGAAACGCCAATCATCTCTTCATTCCAATCTTTCCAACATTCTCCCACCTTATCTTTTTAATATTTTTCTTTACTCTGTTCTTCATTTTGTTTGTTTGTTTCCTATATTTCACTACATTTATTGTACATCATCATAAATCATCTTCACTTACCTTGAAATATATATAGAACACTTGTCAACTTTACAAGAGACACTTATCATCTATTATAGAGTAGAAATTAGCATAAATATCATTCATTAACCTTTTTTTTATTTTTAATTAAGGTCAGTAGACAATTTATGCTTTCTTTACAAAGACATTAGCCTTCTTAGTACCATAGAGGTTTTTTTTTTTCCCAAAATTTAGTCTTATATATTAAGTTTATAATTAGTCGTATTAGTAGCTGGTATTGATATGTATGATAAGGCTTATACTACTAAAGACATTAACTTTATCTAATGCATTTCCTTTTGTTGTACATGCATTACTTGTTATACCTTAACTTTCTTTTTGCAATGGTTAATAATGCTCAAAGAAACAAATTGCATGGTCACTTAGCTTGATGAGAATATCTCCATTTCATCAAGTAAATTAATTACTAATTGTATTGGCTCCATTTATGATTATAAATAGATTATGTTTCCTTTTTTTAATTCCGAATGTCTATTCTATACCCTCTTTCTTCTTAAATAATATAGTACGCTAATGTTGTCATGGTATGGGTGATAGTTTCAAAAAGGCAACGTCAACATAAACAAGACAACTAAGGAAAATTTTGTAAGAGCAAAGAAATATGCACAACTTATACAATCACGTATGCAACCAGTTCAACCATGAATCTTTGATACCTACCATATACAGAAATCATGTAAGATGTATTTCATCACGATTGCTTTCAATAGCAGTTTAATTTGTAATATAGTTTATTCTTATACATATATACCAAAGAGAAAGAAAAATTATATTACCTTCAAAATATTAAGATCAATTGGCCACTCCTTAATTCTATCGAGCCTAGTAAAATTTGCTAATCGAACTTTACATTGATTTCCTTCTCTAATTATATGGATGGTTATATAATCCTAAAAGTAGCAATAGTTTTATTGTATAGTGTATGCTTGCATGTGTACATGACAGAAATAGCTATGGCACACCTTATGCTACTAAAATCTCTCGATTCGTTCAAATCAAGACGTGATTCTTTCTACTCAATCTTACGGTACTCTTGAATGAGCAGAAGATAAAAGAAAAAAAAGAGATGAGAAGAAGAGAAATAAAATTGACATTCTCCTAAGTGGACTGATTGGATTATTTTCTAGAGGTCCAAAACTTTTCCTTATTTTCTTAGATATTAGTTATGATCATGTTACTTTTCTCTACGAGCTAGACTAATGTGTCTGTCACCAAGTTATATGTATATATGTATGTATGTATTTATGTATTACGGTGTTACTGTAGAAATTCAAGCCAGCGACAGACCAAAGTTTTTATGGCATAGGCGCTTCACTTGATGTTTTCCAGCACTCAGGTGTTTCGATGAACCAAGCTCATGCGGCATCCTCCTTTCCAATGGTAAAAGATGCCCCCAAAAATTACTTCAATGCAGTGGAAGCTGGATGGCATGTAATTAATGATTGTCTTTTTGTAATGTTGTAGATGCATGAAATGGAATGTTTTTCACTGCCACATACATATATTATGGATCTCCAGGTGGATTATCAATGGGAGAGGGACGAAAAGCATCATTTATTCACATATTGGACTGTTAATGTTGTGAAAATTTTTTTGATTTTAAGTGATCGATAATTTTTATTGGTAATTTATTTTGTAAATATCAATTGAACTATATCAAATTATATAAAAATTATTTGTTTGAATATTTAGGTTATTTTAAGATAAAAATATATAACATTAATTTCTAACTTGCACTGTAAAATTGAGTTTAAGTCAATACAATAAATATTTGGATTTGAATTTATTTAATCAATAATTATAATTAAAGAAGATCAATAGGCAAATTTTTTTTATTTTACAACATTTTCAGAAAGATATTTGTACTTTACAACATTTGCTTGTAGACCCTTAAAAAAAAATTTATTTTTGGATCAATCTAGTAATAATAATATCAAATTTCCACTTTCATTTTAATTTATAAATTTTAATAAAATAATTTTTTTTATTTTATTAAGAGATGTTTTTTTTTCCAATTCATTCCCTTTGTAGCATTTGTTATAGTAGTCATTATACTTTATTCCTAAAGGAGTACAAACTAGAAATATAAAATATAGGAGTTACTTTTAGTATCTTCTTACTCGGTCTTAAATTATCACCCATTTATTGATGATGCTTAGAGCTCTTGTAAAGTTCATAAGTGTCTAATATGTCTAGAAAAATTTACTGATAAGGAGTTGATTGTTAAATTATCTTACTATCACTTCCTCTCAAGTGGGGCCTTCAATGATCCTAATTTTATTGAGCGGAGAACGAGGTAGCTAAAATACCGATCTATCCCAATCTAAAATTTATGTCTTCTATTAATTTTAGTTTAAATTTTATATTAAATCTGAGGATTATGGAAGCAAAAAAAAAATAGAATTTATCTACTTGGGTTAATAAAATATCTAAATTTAAATTCTAAATTATTAGGATCGGAGCAACACTAAGAGCGGGGGGGTGAATTAGTGCAGCGGTGAAGTACGATAAACTTTTCACGATTTAAACACTTTTCGGAAACTTCGTACGATAAAAGTAACGTTTTCGTTTAAAACTGTTTCGATTGCGTTTTAACTTGAAGAGATAAGTAAGACGGAGACAAAGAAGTATGGCATTAAAGTGCAAATGGTTTGCAATAATATAAATGACAATAAGTAATGCAAACCAGAAATCACGTCGATTTTACAGTGGTTCGGTCAAATGACTTACATCCACTTGCGAGGCCCCTCTTCGATGAGGCTCCCACCTTCCACTAGCAAATCTCTTGAAAGGGAAGGGTAAATACCCCTCTTACAACTTTTACAAGCGGTTCACTCTCTTACAGATTTTCAGCAAGAAAGAAGGAGGTGAATACTAGCAAATTGAAAACAAGACTAGCAAAGACTCTTCGAAGACTTTTCTCTCAATCAATTGCTTCTCTAAAAGTACTGATCTCAGTTGAGATTTGAGGGGTATTTATAGGCCTCAAGAGGATTCAAATTTGGGCTCTAAAATTTGAATATTGGCCCCTACTTGGGTTATAGGATTAACACATAATCCTAACCCTAATTAACGTGCTAACTACGAATTTAAAGACATCTTCTAAGCTATTACAAAGTTCGTAAGTCAAGACTTCTTCCGGCGAGCTTCCGACGAACTTCCGACGGTCTTCCGATAAACTCTCGGAAACCATTCTGCGGACTCCCGGCAAGCTCCTAGACTTCACGATTTGATCTTGGCGAGTTCCAACGAGCTCCTTCGGCAAGCTCCGATCTTTCTCGGCGAGCTCCGTAAACTTCCAACGAACCTTCTGGCGAGCTTCCGAAAAACCCTTCGGCAAGCTCCCTACTCATTCTCAGCTAGTTCCGACAGCATTCCTGACGAACCTTCGGACTTCCGTCGAACTCTCAAACTCGCAACAAATCCTTTTTGCTTGACTCCGACACTTTGTTTTGCTTTATGTCTTCATCATTATCGTAGTTAATCCTACACACATAAGCCAAAACTCTACTCCGATCTAGACAATTATTATAATGCGAATTGACATTCTGTTGCCTGGCACGTTATTGGTTAGCGCTTTGTCCGATTCTTCAGCGCATCGTCCTCTCTTGCGGCTTGTTGCCCAATCGACGGTTGACCTCCGTAACCCCGATATCCTTGGCGCAATTCCGCTCTCCTTAGTTCGATGCCCAACATCCGAAGCCTTCTACCGTCCAATATCCTAACGTGATCTCCTCCGGCTCAACGTCAATTCCTCTTGCGTTAACTGTCTAATCCTGATTGAGTAGACATGCATCATTCAAAATGCAGTTTAAATTATAAACACATATCAAGTGGTTTCATCATCAAAATATGAGATTCAACAATCTCCCCCTTTTTTATGATGATAACCACTTGATGACGGAGTTAACCTTAACTCTTGGAATTTAAACAAACTCTCCCTATCAATATGCCATATTGATAGAACCTTGAATTCAAACAGAATTCAAGTCATTGCAATATTCATCATGAATACTTGCAACACATCATCATGAACATATGCATAAAACTTATGCATCACATGTCATGTCATCAACATACTTCTCCCCCTTTGTCATCAACAAAAAGGAGAAGTACCACAATCAAGTGTTTGTTATATGGGTTCAACTCATTGCATGAAAAACATAATGTTAAATTTTTATCATCATGTAATCTAGTAATTTTACAACATTTTAGAACTTGCAAGCTAGGAATTTAGAGATGTTCAAGAAAGCAACTCTTGCTTTTTGAAATATGCAAGTTTTATAAGCTAGCAAATTCAAATATATGCAAGTTGGCATATTTGCTTTTCTTGAGATAAGCATGATAGCACATTTTTGTATTTTCTTGATGTTTCAAGCTAACAATTCTCGGTGATGTTCAAGATAGCAATGTCTTCTCTTTTGAGAAGTGCAATTTTTTCCTTTTTCTTGAATTGTGCTAGCAATCTATCTCCCCCTTTGTCATTGTCAAAAAGAAAGGAAAAACCCTTTACATCAATTTCTAAATCATGACAAAGGTAAGTAATCATTCTTATTTGTGCATCATTATAGTTTCAATGCACAAATTCATTAACACTACATTTCAATTTTTTTTTTTTTTATGCATGATACCGAAAAATCAATCATCATTATGAGCATATCAAACATGATATTCAAACATTCATGATATATCATTTTGGCAACATGATCGTAGCTATTTAAATGATGGTATCAAAATGTCAAAATTCATTACATCATGATCATTAATTTCTCATTTGCATTTCATGCATTATTTCATTTCATCTCATAAGGAATATCAAGAAGAGTTATTGGGTGATGAGATAAATATTTTATGAATACACGGAATTATATAAAAATTATATCATAAGTGTTTAATGTATTCATATTATCACATGAAGCATACAAGACAACGATGCCAAGAAATCATGTCATGAAGAATATCAATATGAAAATTCAGCAAAGATCATATGATACAATCGCAAAGCATGATATAATTATACGATATATCATGAGATGACAATTTATCATATCAATGAAAGATATCAATAAGGATCAATTTGTGAATACCAAAGATATGATTCATGGTTCATTAAAATTCTTCTTAACAAGTTCACGATCAAGATTCATATAATTCATAATAAAGCAAATTGATGTACAATCATCACACAAGACATACAAGGCAAAGAAATCTTGTTATTTCTATATTATGAAATATATGATATCAAGACTCATGATTCATTTGAAAAGATATAGCACAAAGAGCAAATTGAAACATTCTTATCAAGATCACATTTTACAAGAAATTTCAAGTATCAAATATCAAGTAATCATCATGTTTCTTCAAAATTCTTAAGTCAAGAAGTCAAGAGAAAGTTCATGATTCGGTTAAAACAAAATTTCATTCAAGTTAATTGATAAAAAATCATAATCAAATTATCATTTTTGAGATTCATAATATGAATAACGTTATTACTATTTCATCAAAATCAATTTCGAAATTCACACAATATCATGAAATCATTAATCTCGATAAGACGGGAAAAGCATTTTCTTTTTAAGTGATTCTTTTAACACATCATAAAAAAAAACTCATTCATAATTCAAGCGATTTACAAGATATCATAAATGAATTTATCACTTGTATTTCATCAAAATCGAGAACTCTAGAGATGGAAAATGATTGAAGCATTTAACATGATTGAAGCATGATTCATATTTAAAATGTATCTTATGTCGAAAATACGAATTAAGCATTTGTCAAATCTGAAATCATCCTCAAAATTACATTCAATAAATTCATATATGATAAGCATAGATTTATTGAAAAATCAATAAGATAGAGGATTACAATTCATTTTTATAAATTTCTATTCATGTGATTTGCTTCTTATGAGCATGCCTTTGCTTTTTTAAAAAAAAAAAATATCAACATTCAAAATAGAAAGGTAAATTTCATAAAATAAATTATCAAGCATTATTTCATGATAATATCCTTTTAATATCTTGATATTCATTATCAAGTATGATTTCAAAAAATATGTTCTAGAGAAATCATTAAGACCAAATGCATGATACACTCATTTATTTTCAAAATATTCATCATGTTTATTTTTATGAGATTCACAAGAATGATAAAATAAATTCATTAATCTCAATAGGATATAAAATTTATTTTCATTTTATACAATTGATTTCATGTGAGGGTGTTCAAGTCTTTTTGTGAAAACATGTATCATCATTTAAAATCAAAATATAAGTTTCGTCATAAAGCCATCAAGACCAAACACATCAAAAATAAAACATCATGACGTCACATCTATCATCATAAGACTATCAAGAAATTCATACATAGATATACATGCACTATGTAATCTTAATATGTCATAAAAATAATTCAACCAAAAACATGTTAATCCAAAATGAGAGTTTCAAATCACATTTACTTCAAAAACTCATGCATGACATAAAATCATCAAGATACACATGCATAGATTAATCCTAAGCATTATCACATATCATATAATTATCATCCCTAATGTTGCATACATCATTCAACATTTCAAAACATAACATACAAGAACCTTAGCAATATACTTTTCATTATCAATTTTTTTAATTTTTCAAAGATGCTAAAAAGAAAAACATGATATAATTTTTGAAAAATAATTTTTTATTTTCTATTCCTACTATCTAAATTAAGCACTCATGAAAAACTTCAAATAATTTCAAAATAATTTAAGAGAGTTGAGTTACTTACCTTGTAGTCGAAGCCTGTCAAAGCTCAATTCGACGTTTCACCTTTGGAAGTTCTTGATTCATCCTTGGGTGCCTTCCTTTTCTTTGGCCTCTTCCTCCGTTCAAGTTCATTGTTCATTTTAGATTTTTGTTTAATGAACTTATTAAGAGTTAGTGTTCGAAGTTCAAGTTCATCATTGTCCTCATCACTTGAGTCATCGCTCAAGTGGTATTCATTTGTCCGGAGTTCCAAATCCTTCCTATTCTTTGGAAGGTGGTTCAAGTGTTCATTGTGTTCATTATGTGCATTGCGCACCATTTCATATGTCATCAATGAGCCGATAAGTTCTTCAAGTGGAAAAATATTTAAATCTTTTGTTTCTTGTATTGCCGTAACTTTAGGATCCCACCTTTATGGAAGGGATCTTAAGATCTTGCTTACGAGATCAAAACTCGAAAAATATTTACCAAGAACTCTTAGATTATTGACGACATCCGTAAAACGGGTGTACATGTCGCCTATAGTCTCGCTTGGTTGCATTTGAAAAAGCTCAAAATCGTGCAACAAAATGTTAACTTTCGAGTCTTTGACTCTACTAGTTCCCTCGTATGTGATTTCAAGTATTCGCCAAATATCAAAAGCCGTTTCGCACTTAGAAATCCGATTGAACTCATTTTTGTCCAAAGCACAAAATAAGGCATTCATAGCCTTTGCGTTTAAAGAAAAATACTTCTTCCCTAAATCCGACCATTCGTTCATCGGTTTAGAGGAAAGTTGAAAACCATTTTCAACGATATTCCATAAATCCAAATTCATAGAAATCAAGAAAACCCTCATTCGAGTTTTCCAATAAGTGTAGTCCAATCCGTTAAACAACGGTGGACAAACAACCGATAAGCCCTCTTGAAAGCCATGAAGAGCCATTTCTTTCGAGTGTAAATCCGAAATGAGAAATACTGGGCTCTGATACCAATTGTTAGGATCGGAGCGGCACTAAGAGGTGGGGGTGAATTAGTGCAGCGGTGAAGTGCGATAAACTTTTCACGATTTAAACACTTTTCGAAAACTTCGTACGATAAAAGTAACGTTTTCGTTTAAAACCGTTTCGATTGCGTTTTAACTTGAAGAGATAAGTAAGATGGAGACAAAGTAGTATAGCATTAAAGTGCAAAGGGTTTGCAGTAATATAAATGACAATAAGTAAATGTAAACCAGAAATCACGCCGATTTTATAGTGGTTTGGTCAAATGACCTACATCCACTTGCGAGGCCCCTCTTCGATGAGGCTCCCACCTTCCACTAGCAAATCTCTTGAAAGGGAAGGGTAAATACCCCTCTTACAACTTTTACAAGTGGTTCACTCTCTTACAGATTTTCAGCAAGAAAGAAGGAGGTGAACACTAGCAAATTTAAAACAAGACTAGCAAGGACTCTTCTAAGACTTTTCTCTCAATCAATTGCTTCTCTAAAAGTACTGATCTCAGCTGAGATTTGAGGGGTCTTTATAGGCCTCAAGAGGATTCAAATTTGGGCTCCAAAATTTGAATTCTCTTTGGGTTCCCGATGCTGGCGGTGCCACAGCCTGTCAGTTTCTGACACTAACAGTGGCTGGCGGTGCCACCACCCAGTCTAGGTGGTGCCACTGCCTAAGCCAATTCAGCTCACTGGTTGGGCTTCAAACTTGACCCAAACTAGTCCGAACTCGGGCATAATTGGCCCCTACTTGGGTTATAAGATTTACACCTAATTCTAACCCTAATTAATGTGCTAAATATGAATTTAAAGACATTTTCTAAGCTATTACAAAGTTCATAAGTCAAGACTTCTTCCGGCGAGCTTCCGACGAACTTCCGACGGTCTTCCGATAAACTCTCGGAAACCATTTTGCGGACTCCCGGCAAGCTCCTAGACTTCACGATTTGATCTTGGCGAGTTCCAACGAGCTCCTTCGGCAAGCTCCGATCTTTCTCGATGAGCTCCGCGAACTTCCAACGAACCTTTTGGCGAGCTTCCGAAAAACCCTTCGGCAAGCTCCATACTCATTCTCGGCTAGTTCCAGCAGCATTCCCGACGAACCTTCGGACTTCCGTCGAACTCTCGAACTCGTAATAAATCCTTTGCGTTTGACTCCGACACTTTGTTTCGCTTTATGTCTTCATCATTATCGTAGTTAATCCTGCACACATAAGCCAAAACTCTACTCCGATCTAGACAATTATTACAACGCGATTTGACATTATGTTGCCCGGCACGTTATTGGTTAGCACTTTATCCGATTCTTCAGTGCATCATCCTCTCTTGCGGCTTGTTGCCCAATCGACGATTGACCACCGCAACCCCGATATCCTTGGCGCAATTCCGCTCTCCTTGGCCCGATGCCCGACGTTTGAAGCCTTTTGCCGTCCAATATCCTGACATGATGTCCTCCGATGCAACGTCAATTCCTCCTCAATTAACTGTCTAATCCTGATCGAGTAGACCTGTATCACTCAAAATGTAGTTTAAATTATAAACATATATCAAATGGTTTCATCATCAAAATACGAGATTCAACATAAATTTCTTTGCTTCAAGTGATAAATATAAGTAGAATACATAATTCTAAATTATTACAATAGAAATCTCATCACTTATAAGCTCAATCTTTTAATCTGAGATCATCTTTGTCTTTTCAAAATTTTATTCATATATTTTTTTCACAAAATAGTGACGTATACAAAAATTAGCATAAAATTTAATGTTTTAGCTTGTTATGAATTTTAATTAATGTTCTAACATGCATGCAAACTATTTGTTGTGAAAAGACATTTGTCTGATTTTTTTATTTTCATAAAATTTAGCCTTATATGTTATACTTATAATTAGTCGTATTGATGGCTTGTATAATATTAACTTTATCGAATATATTTCCTTCAAAGTTGTATATGCATTGTTCAACATACCTTAACTTTCTTGTCATAATTAGCTATTAGTATTTGTTATTTGTTATGAAAATAAACAGATTAGGATGGTTTCTATTTCTTTCTTTCCAATTATATAACTTTAATATTTTTATTTATTGATTGAGTAATAATATAGTGAAATAATGTTGTGTACTTAGCAGATGAAAGCCATATAGTTTCCAAAACAAATTGACAACACAAATGAGACATCAACAGAGCTGATATTTCCAAAACGATACCCTACAAGAATTGTTCTTATCAAACAAATGATGAACAAGGATCTAATAAGAGTAAAAAAGTTTGCACACCAAATACAATCAATCATGTATGCAACTAAGAGCTTCTCATGTAGCATGTACTTCATCATTATTGATTATTTTTTATACTAGTTGAACTTGTAATTTGGTTTGTTCTCTCTCATACAACATCATCATCCTCCATGAGAAAGATAATACATGAGTTAAATTAGTATGATTATTAACTTTATAAGATACATGAGTTATTAAATATTAACAAAATAATTATAATATATTTATATAGACATACATATATATTTTAATTGATTCTATTTAAATTATATAATCCAATGATTCTATGATCCAATCATTTGATCTTTTTATGAGGAAAACAAGTTTGACAATTTTGATCTGTTGTGTGTCAAACCATATCAAATTGGTTGGTTTTAAGATGTCAATATCCCTATTAGTAATTTGATTTGTAAATATCGATTAAACTACATCAAACTATAGTAAAATTATTTGTTTGAATATTTTGTTAGGATCGGAGCGGCACTAAGAGGGGGGGGTGAATTAGTGCAGCGGTGAAGTGCGATAAACTTTTCACGATTTAAACACTTTTCGGAAACTTCGTTCGATAAAAGCAACGTTTTCGTTTAAAACCGTTTCGATTGCGTTTTCACTTGAAGAGATAAATAAGACGGAGACAAAGCAGTATAGCATTAAAGTGCAAATGGTTTGCAGTAATATAAATGACAATAAGTAAATGCAAACCAAAGATTACGCCGATTTTACAGTGGTTCGGTCAAATGACCTATATCCACTTGCGAGGCCACTCTTAGTTGAGGCTCCCACCTTCCACTAGCAAATCTCTTGAAATGGAAGGGTAAATACCCCTCTTACAACTCTTTACAAGCGGTTCACTCTCTTACAGATTTTTGAGAAGGAATGAGGTGAACACTAGCAAATTGAAAACAAGACTTTCTAAGACTTTTCTAAGACCTTTCTCTCAACCAATTGCTTGCTGCTCAAAAGTTGTTATCTTAGCTGAGATTTGAGGGGTATTTATAGGCCTCAAGAGAATTCAAATTTGGGCTCCAAATTTGAATTCTCGTTGGGTTCCCGATGCTGGCGGTGCCACCGCTTGTCAGTTTCTGACCCTGACAGTGCTAGGCGGTGCCACCGCCCAGCCCAGGCAGTGCTACCGCCCAGCTCTCGGGCCCTGGGCGGTGCCACCACCTACAATGTTTTCAGCCCACTAGTTGGGCTTCAATCTTGGCCCTAACTAGTCCGAACTCGGGCCCAATTGGCCCCTACTTGGGTTATAGGATTAATACCTAATCCTAACCCTAATTAGCATGCTAACTATGAATTTAAAGACATTTTCTAAGCTATTACAAAGTTCGTAAGTCAAGACTTCTTCCGGCGAGCTTCTGGCGAACTTCCGACGGTCTTCCGATAAACTCTCGAAAACCATTCTGCGGACTCCCGGCAAGCTCCTAGACTTCACGATTTGATCTTGGCGAGTTCCAACGAGCTTCTTCGGTAAGCTCCGATCTTTCTCGGTGAGCTCTGCGAACTTCCAACGAACCTTCCAGCGATCTTCCAAAAAACCCTTCGGCAAGCTCCCTACTCATTCTCGGCTAGTTCCGGCAGTATTCCCGACGAACCTTCGGACTTCCGTCGAACTCTCGAACTCCCAATGAATCCTTCGTGCTTGGCTCTACACTTTGTTTCGCTTTATATCTTTCTCATTATCATAGTTATTCCTGCACACACAAACTAAAACTCTACTCCGATCTAGACAATTATTACAACGCGAATCGACATTCCGTTGCCTAGCACGTCATTGGTTGGCGCTCCGTCCGATTCTTTAGCACATCATCCTCTCTTGCGGCTTGTTGCCCAATCGGCGGTTGACCTCTGCAACCCCGATATCCTTGGTGCAATTCCGCTCTCCTTGGCCCGATGCCCAACGTCCGAAGCCTTCTGCCATCCAATATCTTGACGTGATCTCCTCCGGCGCAACATCAATTCCTCCTGTGTTAACTATCTAATCCTGATCGAGTAGAGCTGCATTACTCAAAATGCAGTTAAACATCTAAACACAATCAATTAGTTTCATCATCAAAATTCGAGATTCAACAATCTCCCCCTTTTTGATGATGACAATTAATTGATGACTAACGGAGTTAACCCTAACTCCCCGGAGTTTAACCAAACTCCCCCTATCAATATGCCATTGATAGAACACTTTGGATTATCCCATATCCAAGTTACATTCATCACATCACATGTTATGAAAAACATTTAAACCATCATGCAAATATAAAATATTCAATTCAATGCATGAAGTCATCAATATACTTCTCCCCTATGTCATCAACGAAAAGGAGAAGTAGCTCTAGCTATTTTAAAAGATATGCAAGTTTTTGCAACTTGAAGCTAGATTTATGATGTTTGATATAGCAAATTTCTTCATTACAATGATCGAGCTAGCAAGTTCTTCGTTCAAGTGTGCAAGCTAGCAATAACTTTCTCCCCCTTTGTCAATGTCAAAAAGAAGGAGAGGAACCAATGATTTAGACTTTTACACCAACTTTGCATCAATCAATATTTCAATCATCACATGATGCATACAAGACAATAATGCAATGAAATCATTTCACGAAGGATACCAATGTGAAAATTCACTAAGGATTACATGAAACAATCACAAATCATGATATCATTATGCGATACATCATGATATGATAATAGTCTAAAATTAATTTGTGATACATGTGATACATTACGACACACTAAAAAATTCATTGCGATGCTTTTAAGGATATCAACATATTTTTGATACAAAGCATGGCAAGAGCAATTTTGTTGCAAGTTTTCTAAGTATTGCATTTTTTACTTCTTTCAAGATAGAAATTCTTTGCTTCTCTATAGACTACAAGCTAGCAATTTTTACGATATGTAAGTTTTACAATATACAAGCTAGCAAAACTTTCGAAAGCAAATGCAAGATAGCTTTCTTGTGTAAGCTCATAATTCTTGCTTCCTATTGCAATGTGCAAGTTGCAAGTTTTGCTTCTTGAGATAGGCAAGATAGCACTTTTGCAATTTTTGTTTCTTAAGATAGGCAAGCTTGTGATGTTCAAAATAACAAGCTCTTTCTTCTAGAAGTGCCAATTTTTGCTTTCTTTGCAAAGTGTATAAGCTAGCAAAATGTTTGAAAAAGTGATCAAGTTTTGCAACATAAAGCTAGCAAAAATGCCAAACTAGCAAGAGATAATGTTTTACATGAGGTAAGCAAACAATTTGGCAAATGTTACATTTGCATCTTCTCTTTTGAGAAGTGTAATTTTTGCTTTCATCTTGAATTGTGCAAGCTAGTTAGTTTGCCTCTTTTCATGATGTTCACGCTAGAAATTCTTGCTCCCCCTTTGTCATTGTCAAAAAGAAGGGAATACCCTTATATCAATTTTCATATTATGACAAAGGTAAGTATCATTCTTATTTGTGCATCATTATATATTCAAATTAAAACATACACAATTTCAATAACCTTATTTTTCATGCACAATACCAAAAAATAAATCAATCATCATTAATAAGCATATCATACATGATACTCAAACATTAAAATTTTCAAGAATTTATCAACATGTTGATCATGATACCAAACATTCATCATTTAAAGTATTTCAATCATTGTTTCAATCATCACTATAACTTATCATGTACAAAATGTAAAATCATCTAACATGATACAAACATTTATTTTCAAAATATTTATCACTATTTTCATGTATGATAATAAAATATTCATGATGCATATATCATCACAATACAAAGCAATTGCATGCATAATTTCAAATTATAAACATTTCAAATCATAAAGATATTAACTTGTCAAATTTCATCCGATCATTCATGATTATAACTTTTCATTTGTATACATCAAAATAATATCAAGAGTATTTCATGTATAATTTTAATCACCACATATGGAATATCAAGAAGAAAGTAATTGGGTGATGCGATAAACATTTTATGAATACAAGGAATTGTATAAAAATCATATCATGAAAGATTAGAACATATGAATACCAAAAGACATTATTTCTTTTTGAAAAACCTACTCATAAATAATCAAAAGAAAATCTTAGGAGATCAATTAATGAAAAAATCTTGATTCATAATAAATCTTAATTTGTAAATATCATGGAATCAAGATCATGATTTTGAATAAAACTCATTCAAATTCAAATCATCCAAATCATCAAAATCTCAACATTTCTTTCAAGAGATTCAAAATGGCATTAGATAGTTTTATTGGTCTCTTAGGTAGAAATCAATAAGATAGAGGATTACATTTCATTTTTATAAATTTCTATTCATGTGATTTGCTTCTTATGAGCATGCCTTAGTCTTTATATGTCAAATCAATATAAGCATTAAAGTTCAAGATGTAAAGGCAAAATCTTATAAGACAACTCATTTATAAAATATTCATCATGTTTATTTTCATGAGATTCATAAGATTGGTAAAATAAATTAATTAATCTCAATAGAATAGAAAATTCATTTCCATTTCATACAATTGATTTCATGTGAAAGTGTTCAAGTCTTTTTGTGAAAACATTGTATCATCATTTAAAGTCAAAACATAAGTTTCATCATAAAGCCGTCAAGACCAAACACATCAAAAATAAAACATCATGATATCACATCTATCATCAAAAGACTATCAAGAAATTCATATATAGATGTACATGCACTATCAAGAAATTCATACATAGATGTACATACACTATGTCATATTAATATGTCATGAGAATGTCATCTTAATTCGTCATAAAAATGATTAAACCAAAAACATGTTAATCCAAAATGAGAGTATCAAATCAACATTTACTTCAAAAACTCATGCATGACATAAAATCATCAAAATACACATGCATGGATTAATCCTAAGCATTATCACATATCATATAACTATAATCCATAATGTTGCATACATCATTCAACATTTCAAAACATAACATGCATGAAACCTTAGCAATATACTTTTCATTGATCAAATTTTTAATTTTTTCAAAGATGCTAAAAAAGAAAAACATGATATAATTTTTAAAAAATAATTTTTTTTATTTCCTATTCCAACTATCTAAATTAAGAACTCATGAAAAACTTCAAGTAATTTCAAAATAATTCAAGAGAGTTGAGTTACTTACCTTGTAGTCGAAGCCCGTCAAAACCCAATTCGTCGTTTCACCTTTGGAAGTTCTTGATTCATCCTTGGGTGCCTTCCTTTTCTTTGGCCTCTTCCTCCATTCAAGTTCATTGTTCATTTTAGATTTTTGTTTAATGAACTTATTAAGAGTTAGTATTCGAAGTTCAAGTTCATCATTGTCCTCATCACTTAGTTATCACTCAAGTGGTATTCATTTGTTCGGAGTTCCAAATCCTTCCTATTTTTTGGAAGGTGGTTCAAGTGTTCATTGTGTTCATCATGTGCCTTGTGCACCATTTCATATGTCATCAATGAGTCAATAAGTTCTTCAAGTGGAAAAATATTTAAATCTTTTGTTTCTTATATTGTCGTAACTTTTGATTCCCAAACTTTAGAAAGTGATCGTAAAACTTTACTAACAAGTTCAAAATTTAAGAAACATTTGCCAAGAGTTTGTAAACCATTGATGACATCCGCAAAATGGGTGTACATGTCAACAATGGTTTCGCTCGGCTTCATTTGAAAAAGCTCGAAATCATGCATTAAAATGTTAACTTTCGAGTCTTTAACTCTACTAGTTCCCTCGTGTGTGATTTAAAGTGTTCACCAAATATCAAAAGCCATTTCGCACATAGAAATCCGATTGAACTCATTTTTGTCTAAAGCGCAAAATAAGGCATTCATAGCCTTTGCATTTAAAGAAAAATACTTCTTCTCCAAATCCGACCATTCGTTCATTGGTTTAGAGGGAAGTTGAAAACCGTTTTCAACAATATTCTATAAATCCAAATTCATAGAAATCAAGAAAACTCTCATTCGAGTTTTCCAATAAGTATAGTCCAATCCGTTAAACAACGGTGGACGAAAAACCGATAAGCCCTCTTGAAAGCCATGAAGAGCCATTTCTCTCGGGTGTAAATCCAAAATGAGAAATACCGTGCTCTGATACCAATTGTTAGGATCGGAGCGGCACTAAGAGGGGGGGGTGAATTAGTGTAGCGGTGAAGTGCGATAAACTTTTCACGATTTAAACACTTTTCGGAAACTTCGTTCGATAAAAGCAATGTTTTCGTTTAAAACCATTTCGATTGCGTTTTAACTTGAAGAGATAAGTAAGACAGAGACAAAGCAGTATAGCATTAAAGTGCAAATGGTTTGCAGTAATATAAATGACAATAAGTAAATGCAAACTAGAGATTACGCCGATTTTACAGTGGTTCGGTCAAATGACCTACATCCACTTGCGAGGCCCCTCTTAGTTGAGGCTCCCACCTTCCACTAGCAAATCTCTTGAAATGGAAGGGTAAATACCCCTCTTACAACTCTTTACAAGCGGTTCACTCTCTTACAGATTTTCGAGAAGGAATGAGGTGAACACTAGCAAATTGAAAACAAGACTTTCTAAGACTTTTCTAAGACCTTTCTCTCAACCAATTGCTGCTCAAAAGTTGTTATCTCAGCTGAGATTTGAGGGGTATTTATAGGCCTCAAGAGGATTCAAATTTGGGCTCCAAATTTGAATTCTCGTTGGGTTCCCAATGTTGGCGGTGCCACCGCTTGTCAGTGGCGGTGCCACTGCCTGTCAGTTTCTGTCCCTGACAGTGCTGGGCAGTGCCACTGCCCAGCCCAGGCGGTGCTACCGCCCAGCTCTCGGGCACTGGGCGGTGCCACTGCCTACAGTGTTTTCAGCCCACTAGTTGGGCTTCAATCTTGGCCCTAACTAGTCCGAATTCGGGCCCAATTGGCCCCTACTTGGGTTATACGATTAATACCTAATCATAACCCTAATTAGCATGCTAACTACGAATTTAAAGACATTTTTTAAGCTATTACAAAGTCCATAAGTCAAGACTTCTTCCGACGAGCTTCCGGCGAACTTCCAACGGTCTTCCGATAAACTCTCGGAAACCATTCTGCGGACTCCCGGCAAGCTCCTAGACTTCACAATTTGATCTTGGCGAGTTCCAACGAGCTTCTTCGGTAAGCTCCGATCTTTCTCGGTGAGCTCCGCGAACTTCCAACGAACCTTCCGGCGAGCTTCCAAAAAACCCTTCGGCAAGCTCCCTACTCATTCTCGGCTAGTTCCGGCAGCATTCCCGACGAACCTTCGGACTTCCGTCGAACTCTCGAACTCCTAATGAATCCTTCACGCTTGGCTCCGCACTTTGTTTTACTTTATGTCTTTCTCATTATCATAGTTATTCCTACACACACAAACTAAAACTCTACTCCGATCTAGACAATTATTACAACGCGAATCGACATTCCGTTGCCCAGCACGTCATTGGTTGGTGCTTCGTCCGATTCTTCAGCTTATCGTCCTCTCTTGCGGCTTGTTGCCCAATCAGCGATTGACGTCCGCAACCCCGATATCCTTGGTGCAATTCCGCTCTCCTTGGCCCGATGCCCGACGTCCGAAGCCTTCTACCGTCCAATATCTTGACGTGATCTCCTCCAGCGCAACGTCAATTCCTCTTGTGTTAACTGTATAATCCTGATCGAGTAGAGCTGCATTACTCAAAATGCAGTTAAACATCTAAACACAATCAATTAGTTTTATCATCAAAATTTGAGATTCAACATATTTAAGTTATTTTAATATGAAAATATATAATATTAATTTTCATCTTATATTGTTGGTTAAGTTGAGTTTAAGCTAATTCCACAAACATCTATATTTGAATTTGTCTTCAACGGTGATATATAAAGAAGACCAATAGGATAAATATTTTCTGTTTCATAAAATTTTGGATTTTCTTTTTAACTTTTAGTAGCATTTGTTTTTGTAATCCTTATACTTATATTTCCCTTCCCAAGCAAGAGTACAATGAGGACCTTGAAGAGTCATGATGAAGTAGACTTATAAGATGAATTGTGCAAATGATGGAGATGTTTTCAGTATCTTTTTACTTCACCTTGGAGTATCATCTGTTGATTGATGATCTTAAAGTACTTGTGAAGTTGATAAGAGTCTAATATATTGAGAAAAAATTATAAATAGTAAAATAATTATTTTAAAAATCTTGTGTTAGGAAAGAGTTGGTACTAAGAGGGGGGGGGGGGCAGTGAATTAATGCAGCAGATAAAATTATAGCAGATAAAATTATATCAGATCAAAATCTCATTGCAATTAAACCTGTTTCATAAAGATACTTAAATTTAAAGCATATGAAAGAGTATAGCAAGTAAGGAAGTTTGCAATTAAAGTAAATTGCTCAAAAGAAATGTAAACCAAGTTTATAATGGTTCGATTATTATTGTGACCCACATCCACTCTCGATTCCTCTTCCGTCAATACAATCAATATCCACTAATGGTCTTGCTTCAATGGGCGAAAACCAATGACCCTTTTCTCCTTTTCACAGGTTTAGGACATAACCTTTACAAGCAACACAACTCCCTAAACAGAATTCTAAAGTTAGAACTAAATGAGAGTTTTTCTCAAGTGATTACTACAGCGTTTTCTAACTTTTAAACTTTCTATGCTTGTATATATATATATATTTATTTATTTATTTATATTTATATATACATATATATATATATATATATATATTTATTTATTTATTTATTTATATATACATATATATATATGTATACATATATATGTATATATACATATATGTATATATACATATATGTATATATACATATATGTATATATACATATATGTATATATACATATATCTATATATACATATATGTATATATACATATATGTATATATACATATATCTATATATACATATATCTATATATACATATATCTATATATATATATATATATATATATATATGTATATATATATATATATATGTATATATATATTTATTTATTTATTTATACATATATATATATATATATATATATATATACAAGTTTTCTAATTTTTACCAAACAACATCAGCTCTAGTTTTATCAAAAATATGTTTATACAAATTTATATTCATCCATCTTTTAATATAGGCATTAGCTTTTCTATGTTGAACTTCTCATCCTTTATTGTCCATACTAGAATTCTTATCTTTAATCTTGTTAAGCTTATATAAATCTTTGCAATAGAGCAAATCTTCCATTATACACTTCCAAGTGGAATAATTTGATGAGTTCAATTTAATCATACTATCTGATTACTCTCTTTCAATCACATAAGAAAAACTAGTACCAAATAACTTGGCTCTAATAATTGTTGGGAAAAACCTATTAAAGCAGAATAATTCTTTTCTCTTTTTGTGCATCAAAATAGGTTCCTCATCAAAATACGAATTTGATATTAAAATTCTAATATCAACTAGAAACAAGATAAACAGTAAAGCAATAAATCATTCACACAGTGATATTTCTAATTTTTGCCAAACAACATCAGTTTCATAAGAAATATGCTTATACAAATTTATATTCATCCATCTTTTAATATAGGCATTAGCTTTTCTATGTTGAACTTCTCATCCTTTATTTTCCATACTAGAATGTTTATCTTTAACCTTGTTATGCTTATATAAATCTTTGCAATCAAGCAAATCTTCCATTATACGTTTCTAAGTGGAATAATTTGATGAGTTCAATTTAATCATACCATATGATTACTCTCTTTCAATCACATAAGAAAAACTAGTATCAAATAACTTGGCTCTAATAAAAGTTGTTGGAAACACTTATTAAAGCGGAATAATTTTTTTCCCTCTTTGTGCATCAAAATGTATTCCTCATCAAAATACGAACTTGATATCAAAATGCTAATATCAACCTGAAACAAGATAAACATTAAAGCAATAAATCATTTACACAATGATGTTTTCTAATTTTTGCCAAACAACATCAGCTCTAATTTCATCAGAAATATGCTTATATAAATTTATATTCATCCATCTTTTAATATAGGTATTAGCTTTTCTATGTTAAACTTCTCATCCTTTATTGTCCATACTAGAATGTTTATCTTTAACCTTGTTAGGCTTATATAAATCTTTATAATAGAGCAAATCTTCCATTATACGCTTCCAAGTGGAATAATTTGATAAGTTCAATTTAATCATACCATCTGATTACTCTCTTTCAATCACATAAGAAAAACTAGTACCAAATAACTTGGCTCTAATAACAGTTGTTGGGAAAACCTTATTAAAGCAGAATAATTCTTTTCCCTCTTTGTGCATCAAAATAGTTTCCTTATCAAAATACGAACTTGATATCAAAATGCTAATATAAACCCGAAACAAGATAAACAGTAAAGCAATAAATCATTCACATAGTGATGTTTTCTAATTTTTGCCAAACAACATCAGCTCTAGTTTCATCAGAAATATGCTTATACAAATTTATATTCATCTATCTTTTAATATAGGCATTAGCTTTTCTATGTTGAACTTCTCATCCTTTATTGTCCATACTAGAATGTTTATCTTTAACCTTATTAGGCTTATATAAATCTTTGCAATAGAGCAAATCTTCCATTATACGCTTCCAAGTGGAATAATTTGATGAGTTCAATTTAATCATACCATCTGATTACTCTCTTTCAATCAAATAAGAAAAACTAGTACCAAATAACTTGGCTCTAATAACAGTTGTTAGGAAAAACCTATAAAACGGAATAATTCTTTTCTCTTTTTGTGCATCCAAATAGGTTTCTCATAAAAATACAAACTTGATATCAAAATGCTAATATCAACCAGAAACAAGATAAACAGTAAAGCAATAAATTATTCACACAGTTAGACCAAATTTTTAACGTGAAAAACCTAATACGGAAAAAATTATAGGACCATAATCCACCTTAAACTTTTACTTTCAATAGCAATGATAATAGGTATATAATAAGTCTTTTTTAAAATAATAAGAGGATCAATAAGATCATATATCTTCACTCAAAAATAACATATCTTCGTCTCATCATAATAGAATTTTAGATCTCACAAAATGAATATCATAGAAAAGTACCTCAGGGTAAACTAAGTATCAATACCGTTAGAATAGTAGAAGTTGATGTAAGAATTCTCTTTTTGAGCCAAAATTGATAAAGTTGAACCGTTGATCTCTAACTGCACAAACGCACGTCACTGCACAAATCCCTTTCCTTTTTACCGCCCTAAACTGTACGCCTTTTTTTCTTTTAATTATTGATTTAGGCTCCTTTTAATTATTGATTTGGGCTATAAAGCTCAATTGTTCGGTCCACGCCCACGGCTGAACCCAACACAAAATAACTACATATCTTAGTGAAGATTACTATGGCCTTTCACCATACTTTTAGAATAATATTGATGCGGTTGTCACAAAATTGTCCACCATCATCTTCTTTTTTGAACTAGATGATGAAGCCTAGTTTCTTATATTGCATGAGCACTGGGTTAATTCTATGAGATAATCAAAATGCTTTAAGTATATTAAACTTAGTAGTGCATTAGTAATAAGAACAATAAGCAAGACTCTATGATTAGGCTTCTTGATATCCATGTTAGCATGGTATCATCAGCAAGAGCTATAAGCCATCCACCACATCATATTCGACAACTATGTCGAGTTGCATAGCACAAATGCCTTTTAGTTAGTACTCAAAGAAGCTGTGCCTTTGAGGCATGACCTCATCCAAGGGGATCCCCGCACCCACACTGGAGCAGCGCTTTCTGTGTCTACCATTATTGCTGTTGTCCACCCGAGCCTTGAACACAGCACAGACAGGTCTGTGATCAGAGAATCTCGACTCTCCTCTTATGTACTGAAGCTGTTCTATGCCATTGCCATACCATAATATCCTATCACACCTATGTCACAAAGATTAATTATGTTAGATTTCCTGTAGCTGCTAATAACTGGTTTTGTTCTCGCATCGAAAGATGGTTATTACCATGCCGGTGTTCTGCGCTTCCTTTTGGATTTAGTCATCTCCCCGGCATATGCATCGGAGTTGTGCCAGTACTTGTATGTAGGAGCGAAGTAGATCTTCCCTTCTTTCCACCCATCGAACACCCTTCCCGCTTCGCGCTCTGTCATCAACTGTAATCAGCAGTTCAACAACAAAAAGGATGTAAAATTAAGCATCAGTCTTCTGATGGATATCTATTCATATGAAGCATTCCATAGGAGAAGCTAAAGATTTGTAGCTCAAACTGAAACAGTACATATCAAGTAATGCTGCACGTACTTGAGTGCATTTGATTACTTGATACTGATGAGTAGATAATTCCGTACCTGGTCTTTGTCTAGAAGAGCATCCCAATCATTAACCTCCAGTAATGTTCGTGCGTCATGATAGCTCAGTGAAATCCGGTAGTTCAAATCACCGAGCCATATCACGCGACTACAGCAGATTGAAATGCACTAGATTAGCATGTCAAAAAACAACGTTTACATTTCTAGAGTTTGCATGAAAGAGAGAGAGAGAGAGAGGGAGAGAGAGAGAGAGAGAATAGATACTCATGGTCAAGGATCTTTTCAGGGATTTGACTATCTGGTGTCTTGCAAATCGTCGGGAATTGTGTGCTCTTAAGGATCTCAGCAACATCCGCGTTCCTCTTCAGCTCGTCACCTTCCTTCTCGCCCGAAGTCAGGTGGCTGCAGACGAAGCAAAAGCTCGTCCGGTGCAACGACATGCTCATCGCAATGCAACCCTAGCAAGATCACACTTCCTGTCAGCAACCACCAGAGCTTTTATCTGTGTCATTGAAGCTGAAAGTTATGTAACTCCATCAACCTTGTTACCCAGGCAGCCCATGATTCCTCTCCCGACAGAGGCCATCCTTAGATGACCGATGTGTTGCACGAGCTCGCTTCGGACCCATACGGCGAGGAAGATGCCCACCATTTGCTTGCTCGCGATGAGGCAGTATTTCCCGTTGTTTCGGACTTCATAGCTCGCGTGACGTGACATGGAGTAGCACTCCTCCGACGAGCCTGAGCAGCCGCTGTCGACGAACTCCCTGGGCTTCCTTGTCCTTCGTCGGACGCCGCAGGCCTCAACTTCACAGTTGCATGTCTTGACAAGGGGATTGTCGACACCGTAGTTCTTGCTGAGGACTTTGAAAGAAGACTTTTGGGACAAGTGGCCGGTCGTCGACCTGGATTCCTTATAGTATATTGAGACATTTGAGTCGTCGACCTCGTCGCGGGGCTCGTTGAGGGCTTGACTGATGAGAGCAAGCCATTTGGCAGCAGGCTCGTTGTCCTCCATCACCAACACATTCCCTGCATTTAACGGAACTATTTCCTGAAACCTGTGAAGGAGATAGACAAGGAAGGAATCCAAATCATTAGCGACCGTGTCATAATGACAATTGTCTTGATTACATAAGTCTAGAATGTTTGTAACAATCCATAATGACAATTGAATTGATCGATGCCATGGCTCATGATCATTTGTCAGCAACTTTCAACCTCTCTAGCTATAGGTTTTGGTGCCGTACATCCTTTGGATCAGCTGTCATCATGCAGGAAAAAAGAAGAAAGGCAATGCATGGCCGTAGAGCTTCTTACCCTAATACATAGATATCAGAGTATCCTCCTACTTGTAGGAAATCTTGAAGGTCGAGGCCAATGTTTGGAGACTTTCCTGCAACATTCCATGTTCCAACAAATATCCTGCAATGCATGTAGACTTGGAACTTAACATATAAACACAACGTTTAGCCAATATTAATCCAACATGAATATATAGATTGCATGTAATCTTACCGATACTCCTGGCCTCGATCAAAACCTTTTATTCTGGGTCTCTCCAGAACAGACAGGTTCAGACGTCCAACTCGTGAACTCCTGTTTCTGCCTGAAGAGAAAGAAGTTTTAGACGACATATCAAATGCTAGATTTAAATCATCTTGCCATTTAACACGGGTATCACGTTCGTTTGTGCAATGGATCCACGAACCACCTGAAAAGCTTTTCTTTATTACCGGATATGCCTCCGCAAGACCTCTCTTGGACATGTACCTGCTCTCCAGATCTTTTTCGAAAGAAGAAGAAAATCTCAAACGCTTTAGATGAGCAAAATTGTGGAATAAGACATAAATATGAGATAAAAGATCTAGTACCAAAAAGGATCTCTTTTTCTGCGATTATATCTCCATCCGGGCCTCTCTTGTTCTTTCCCTTTCTCCTGAAAATTCTTGGCAATATGGACTGCAACACCGTATATATTAGTGAGACGAGAAAGCTAGCCAATCAAGAACATGTTCAGCTTCTGGCAAGAACTCAAAGCAGCAGCAGCAGCAGCAGCAGACACATACCTTTTTGCTTTTGTCGTCCTTTACAGATTCATCAGCTGTTCTGGATTTCGTCATGTCGTCAGAGAGCCCGTTGAATGGCTTCCAATTCAGGAGTGCCTTTGGTTTGTATGCTGAGCCGTCGGATGTCCTACTTCCACCAGGGAGATTTTTATGGCAGAAACGAGCTGAACTGTGTTGGCTAAAGGAAGAAAGCTCTGGATGGCAGGTAAATGATAGGAACAAAGAGGGAGACAGTGGTTGAAGAGAGGTTCTATTTCTGTGTCTGCAGTTATTGGCTTTAGCTTGTTTTTAGCTATTGTTTGTAGAAAAGAAACGCTTGTGTCACCTTCTTTAGAAACCTAACCTACAGAAAGAGAAGACTCAGTCTTCATCCCCCAATCCTATCCATGTATTGCACCTGCATGGCTAGCATATAAGTAGAACATAAAGCAAAACTAATTAATATATGAATTATCTGATCACATCCTGACCAATAATACTTATGCCAAGAGAAAAACCATTAGATACAAATATGCTGAAATAAATTATATCTACACATTTGTTACCACGTTGGATAATTATATTACTAACTTTATTGAGTTTAAATCATTGATCCAAAATACGTCGGTCGATGATCAAAGGGAAAAGATAGAAAATAAAATATCTTTTTGCCCTACCATATTTCCATGCCATTAGAAATTATGAAGATTATATCATATCTCAGTCTTAAGTACCGATTGCAATCCCTTTTACTTTCAACTACATGTTCGAATAGGCATCTGCGACAAATCTATGCCGTATCCCTGTAGATAGGATTGTGTTAGATTAATGGGCCAAGAACAGATGAAATCGAGACACAAGTATTGGTCTATCAGTGAGTTATTTCATGTTTGACGTACGCAATCATCAAGATACGTAGTGAATGACCCAAACTTAAATGCCATGGTTTTTCAAACCTAATTGATGCTTTGACTGGAGAGAGAATGAATCAAATATACTAGATGAATGTTTTCCTGGGTTGCAAGCATCTGATATATGAAATGGACATGATTGGTCCCTTTTGATTTGGTGATTGTACCATTGTCTATCTAGGAGAGATCGTGTTGTTTTGACTAAGAACGTGGCATGCACCCCCTCTTGTGGGAACAAATTCCATTCAACTTTTATGTTCCGCAAATCTGATCAGAAAATCTCGGTACCTTTTTAGTGTGGTCGTAGCATTGATTCAAAAAATTTACTCAAGCTTCAAGGATTGATGTAAAAAGTCCAGATCATCAATGTATCATGCAGCAGAAGTTGCTGAGAATGACTACCAACACTAATCAAGATGAAAATATCACCCAGTTTAGCAAGTGAAAAAAGAAATAGTGGTGCTGCAACAAGTAAAGATGATCATATGATGGGTGTGTTGGTATCAGCAAATTGAGATTCCAAGGAATTTGTTGCCATAGCAATCCTGCATCTGATGATACTGATTGATCACAACCACCAAATAAGCAATATTGAGTAGAAAGTGATGTCTACTGCTACAGCTATAGAGGTCATGTATCTGATGATGACCTTTGACAGTGGAAAGTCTCAAGTATCTGATGTGCCACAGGACCTGCATAATAATGGCAGACTAAGTACATGGTAGGCAAAGAATGAGGGGAGAATAGAGAAAGAGTGAGTAAAAGGACACTCCAAAGTTACTGATGCATGAAACTTCATTATCGTTCATTATATCAGGACTAGAAAACCTGCTCTATGGTGATTTATTTTCAGAAATTGAAGACCATACTGTGCTCCAATTAGGACTCCTGAATCAAAAGATTTACTGATCGAAGCTGTTCTTCTGTTTTGTAAACAAAAAGGGATTACATGAAATTCTATGCATCATTAACTTGCTAATCCTAAATCCTAATCGCTTAAGAACTTTAAGCCAAAATGGAATTTACATAGGACTCCACAACATTATAATAAGAGTGTATGTGATAACAAAATCCACCTAAATATACCGAAAAAAAGAAAAAACAATTGAAGCTGGCATGATTATGTTCTAACTCAGGCTAAGCTTCAAATTAGACTCACAATCTATACTGTCCTACACTAGTAAATGTTTTCTCACTGAAATATGGATCTTTCATGTCGCTTTCTGTCACTTGTGCTATTTGTATTCTGAACTATCTTGATTTTACTACGTTATTTTCTTTCCATGTACTTTAGGATGATGCCTTTCTGGAGAAATGCTATTAGGGAAAAGATCCGAGAAGGATCAATGAAATGAGTGCAGTTTTTACTCCTGCAAGCAAAGAGGTTATCCTCGTGACTCGTTCTGTAGTCTCTCAGATCACAAATGCGCAATTGTGTCAGCATCAAGGCATGCTTTCTTGAGAAAATAATTATTGACAATTGTGATTGTGGTCCAATATTTGGATTTTATCGGTTCGTCGGTAGTCATCAGAAGATTTCGGTGTGTCATTCCAAGCATAAGCTTGTTCTCCATGGCTCCTATGTGCAGTGCAGTGTTCCATTACGTTGTGGTCATATCACGCTATATGATGCAAAACAGGCACAAAGGTGAAAGATCTTTATGCTTTTGGAAAGCTTTTGATCTCACTCATGATATCAGCAACCAAAGTCTAGCTCAAGTGGGTGGGCAGCATGTCATATGCCTTACTTTTCCTTTTGGTAGGGCCAAAACCTGAATCATTCCTGCTTGTTATGCTTCCCTGCACGGGAAAGATACGCACATAAAACAAAAGCTAGTGGAAGATGAACTCTCTGAGCTGTGATTCTTCCCATGCGTCCTTGAAGAAGGAAGCGTCAGCATTAGCACCTCCGTGGGAACTACATATTCTTGGGCATGGTTGTCTTTTGGGTTCATTGTTATGAACAGTTAGTTCATGTTGAACAACAAAGTGGAGGCTGATGCCAAGCCAATGCTTTGTGAAGGCCAGAGGTTCCTTACAATGATCAGGATTGCTTGGACAATGAAGCTGAGAGAGTCATCAAGATTCATACTATCATTAAACAAACCATGAGAGGAGTACTATTCTAAGTGAAAGATAATCTGAATAAATTTATAAGGGTTAGATAAGTCTACTATCATTAGCTTAGCTTAAGTATTTTAGATCGTTCATTCAGACTTGATAATTAAATATATGAAGTATCATTCCGATCATAATAAATGACATCCGACCCAATATAGACATTATAAGAGGCTGCTCGAATGGAAAATGATACACCACAAACCACTATAGATTATAGACAGATCCATAAACACTGCAAATCTACGAAGACCTAAAATCTTAATTATTTTAGACAAATTTGTGACCATTACAATCTCCTCAAGTTTCTAATGCAAGTAAGATGATGGCAGAGGCATGGAGATGGAAGGCAATTCATCTGTCTATAGCTGACACATAAACAAGCTTCGTCAGCTTTACAAACTAAGACCACATCTTAGTTTCATCTCAGTGCCCCAAACAAGTGGACAATTCAAGGCCTACTTCATTTGTTATGATGGTGCTTGGACTCCAGCGTATACTTTATATGATTTGCTCATTCTTTGCACTTTGGAGATACTACAAGTGTATTCTTATATTGATTATTAGTAACTTGATATAATCTTTCTATCTCTTTCATCTTAGCTTGGAAGAACCAATATTGATGGTGTTGGATATTATATGCATGCTGAAAATATAAATAATTTAACTTGTCTTGAAAAAAAAATCAACTCATGCCTTAATAGTTTCCACCTAGTCATAATGATAGAGGATAGGAATGAATGAGATGTGACATGAAATTAATGAAATTGGGTATGTGGTGATCCACAATTAATTTGGTTATAATGCAAGGAGATTTGATCATACAAGTCATATACTTTTTGTTT
This sequence comes from Musa acuminata AAA Group, assembly GCF_036884655.1. Classification (NCBI taxonomy): domain Eukaryota; kingdom Viridiplantae; phylum Streptophyta; class Magnoliopsida; order Zingiberales; family Musaceae; genus Musa; species Musa acuminata. The sequence continues at coordinate 14,715,767 of NC_088344.1, read as the reverse complement.
AAAATGAATTAATTTTATGATATTTGATATGATTTAACCTGAAATATATATGGATCAGTGATGAAATTACTAAATTGGTCACATATAGGTTTGAATTCTTAACAAAATCGATATTTTTATGCATGTGATGAGACACTCTTAACACAATTTATGCTTTGAACATCAATTATTATTATACTACATATGATTATTTATTCATGCAAACAAATAGACTACATGTAATTGTTTAACAATACCACTTAATCTTTTGCAATGTGTTGGATTTGGATTGAGACCTTTTTCTACACGATATGTACAAATCAATTCAACTGAGTTATTGGACTCCACATCAACCTCTTATGCACAAATGAATCCATCTTAAACGGTTAGGCATCTCTGATATATTTTATGTAATTGCATATGATGAACATAGACTTGAGCATGAGCTTATGAAAAGAATAAATGAGGCACAAGCGAACAAAATTAGAGAAAATGAGGTATAAATTAGGACCACTTCTTCTTGACACCATTAATGGCCGCATTCTTAAATAAACACATCTACCACATCGATTCTTCCATAGTCTCATGTATCATTGCACACCAACCAATGGAATGCTTGTCACGTAACCTATAAATTTCGAGATGTCAATGGTACGACCAAATCTACACAAGAATCTATCTTATAATAATTAGGAATAAGAAACGTACCTCAATAATTTGATGTCAACTTTATATCATTGCGAACTCACACCGACTCCACAGTATTAGTCGTCTAATCTCTTTAATTTCTTGGGTTTGTATGTGATCTCTTTTTTTTATTATTATTATTAAGTCGTAGATGACGAGTTTTTATAAGCCTTTTATTGTGATAACTTTTGTTAAATAAAACGAAGGAAATAAAAATATTTTAACTATCAAAACGACAGTATAGTAGATCCACTTATTAAATGTTAAAGAGTTTGAAGAACTTACTTTTAGGAACAAATCTTATATTCACCACTTAAATTTTTGTAATAAATATATATATATATATATATATATATATATATATATATATATATATATATATATATATGAGTAGATGTTTGACATTAGGAGTTGAGAAGCTATCGTTATCATCATCGACACTTATTCGATTTTGTCCTCTCGATGTGCTTATAAGGTTCTGGTTCCTCGATATACTTTCATTTAAGATAATATGAAGATGTAATAAGGGGAGTTAATAGATAAATGCTACAATTAAATGAGATGATATAATTTGAATTAGTGGTTCAATGAGAAGCAAAGAAGACCTAAATAAATTACTGAAAACTAATAGTAAAAAATTAAATATTATTAATTTAATTAAGAATTTTTTTTATCTTAGTTAAAGTGATTACAAATAACTGAGACATTATGATTTGTTGAGATTTTGTATGTACTTAAAATATTGACACGTAAGTTGTGTACGGTAACGATTTATTAAAAATTGAGAACTTCAAATTTTATCCTATGATAATTTTGTACTGACTCACTTAGTTGACTGGTAGTTGTTATAATTTTTTATTTTGATGAACCTCCTTTATATATATATATATATATTTTTATTTTATTTATTTATTTATTTATTTATATATATATATATATATATAGGAAAAGTATAGGCTAAAACCTAAAAAAGGACAGATCAAGATTGGACGGTCCAGATCTATTCTCTTCTTATTTATCTCCCCTACCACCCTCCCTCCGTTTCCGCACGCTCGGTGATCTCCGGTCTTGTAACCGCCTCCTCACCTCGCTTGCACTGCTCCGAAGGAAAAGAAGAGTGGACGGTGATGTTGCTGGAGAAGCGGCCGAGGCCGCCGATGAGGCGGACCACGAGCTCGACGGAGTTCGCATCCAGCGTCCTCTTCGACGTGGAGGCACCGCAGCCGTTCGATCAGGTGGCGATCGGCGTTCGTCACCTTGAGTCGCGGTGGGGCGCGGACTGGCGAACGACGTGGTACACGGGGTCCATGCTGTCGCCCCGAGGCGGCGTGCACAGGAGGAGCTCCGGGGACTTCGCGGCGCCTTTCTTGAGGGCCTGCGGCCTCTGCAACCGCGGCCTCGGACCCGGCCGCGATGCTTACATGTATAGGTACTTTCACTCCGTCACGAACCTTTTGCGCTATAAATCCCGTCTTTTTGGGTTTTGTCGACAATTTCCTGTTTAAAGATCGAATCTTTTCTCACCATAAAAGATCTCGATTCTCTGCTTATAGGTTTCACTTCAATTCTTTCTATTGTTTTCGAGACGAGGATTTGGAGTTTCCTTGTAGTTCGTTAACATATTGTGTCTAGAAGATCTAATATTGTTGATAATTTGGGGAAAACCGCAGTTAGATCTTTAGCTTCGATCCCAGATTGTGCTTGTCACGATGATAGTTCTGAGAGGAAATTACTGATTAGATCCGAAGAGATCTGTGTGCGGTGCTCCAACATCGTAACTAATGTTGTTGCATACGTGTGGATAGAATAATATTACCATCGTCTTGATTTGTTTGTATGGAAAGATTTAGTTGAATCCAATTAGTTGTCTTTTACTTTATAAGTAGTTACTGAGTTTCCACGTTTAGATACCATATGGTGTTGTTATCAACTCCATGTTGGCTTAAGCATAAGCCTTATTGCCCTGTTTTATGTAAATTACTCTTATGGAATCCATAAAATTATAATCTCTGAAGCTTCCATTCAAAAGCAGTCTTATATGCGTCTATGCAGCAGTGTTATGAATTAAACATCTTGTGCGCATGCATATTATCTATTCGATAGTGTTATGAGTTTCATGTCTTTGTAGTTCAACAAAATGACCGATTGGTCTTTCATATCTCCTCCATGAGTGAAGGCTTTAATTCTTTTTTTGTAATTCAAATTTCATGGAATTATCAGTAAATGTTTGAACTCTTGCTCTTACAAGCTTTGCATGCACATGTTCGTCTTTCATGTTGCAGAGGTGACATCGCATTCTGTAGCCTCGAATGCCGTCAGCAGCAGATGAACCTCGATGAGCAGAGAGAGAAATGCTCCGTCACTTCCACGAAGGAGATGCCCTCTGCTGCTAGTGGCTCCAAGCCATCCGACGGTGGTGGAACAGTCGCTGCCGCTTAACGTTTCATCGTCTTTGCCTATGAAGATAACTACAGATGTTATGATGCAACCAAATAGTTGTTGTGGGGTTTCATAGTTCTTGCAGCATCAACAAAATTAGTACAAGTAAACATATGTAGCCGATCTATCTTGGTGCTTATGACGAGTAACATCAGAAGGACCCTACACTGTCTTTTAGATTCCTTTGTTCTTCTGTAAAATGGTACTCTCTTTTTGTAATGGAATGTGATTTTGTTTGATCGGTCAGAATCATATGAGTCAAGTGATTCTCCTCCTTCTGGTGGTTCAATCTGACGTTTTCAGTTTGATTGAGTCAAGTGTTTGAATGAAGATGGAGGAAAAACATTTCTTTTGCTGACTTCAACAAGGATTTGTGGTGATTCTATTACATTTCATCCTGATGTTGACATGGAGACTTAGTAGAATGTTCATAAGAACATACATGATCATATAATTGGTATTCCTGTTTAATTCCCTGATGGCAATCACACAACCATCGAGGAATATTATTTTATTTAATCTATAAAAATTACCAAACAACTGATGTGCAGATCTACCAAATAACTGTGCATCAACTGATGTGCAGATCTAACTGATGAAGTAGAAAATATAGTTAATGTTCATCTGCCGCACACCATTTACCTTCTAAACTGTGTGGCCGTCAGCAATCAGAGAGGGGTATCATAATAAAAAGATATATAAAGTCTATGCTCTCATGTGAAGATGACATTATGACTTGTGAGCCATGGAATAATCTCCGGCGATCATCCTCATGAGAAAGACTCATCAAAGCTCCTACTAAATTATCAGTAGAGTGGTGGAGAATAGGAATCTCGTGGTGGGATCAGCGTCAGTTTGTGCGGTGTGGGACGCATCTTGACGTGTGACTGTGTGTGTATGTGTGTGTGCGTGTGTGTGTGTGTGTGTGTGTGTGTGTGTGAGAGAGAGAGAGAGAGAGAGAGAGAGAGAGAGAGAGAGAGTATATGAAGATCTCTGAAATCAGTACGTTTCCAGCTCTCCGGCGTAGCTGCTTACATTGGCTGAAATAAAAATGCCAGCATCATTCTCAGCATGCGTGTCATCACAACATGTTTCTACAGCTCCAAATTTATCGAATAATTTGACCATTACCAGCATCGGTGAATCATCTGAAAGCTGTGTAGTCCAAATCTTCAGCATAAAAAAAAATTATTATCGTGTAGTTAAGAAGCTCTAACTTTGAGCAGCTCTATGTGGAATCAATGTCAGACATAAAGAAGCGGCAATTTTAGGATAATATATCTAGTTAAATTAGGAGCTATCAAATCTATTTCTATTGTCTGTAGTAAAATTCTCTTAACTCTTCTCTATTATTTCTCATAAATTTCTGGTACAGTTGAAGCAAACAAAAAATATATTTACTTTTAGAGGTAATGTAACAGTAACATTAGTTTGTCCCAGAATATATATATATATATATATATCCTTGTCTGCTTGTGCATTTCATGTGAGTCACTTGATGAATTCAACCAGAGTATGTCTCATTTCAAAAAGCACTTGCTCCTCTCTTGACAAGAGAAAAAGAAAAAGAAAACTCTGTGATATTTTTTTAACCTTGATCTTCAATTAAAAACATAAAAACTCTTCATCATTGAACTTCAACATTAGAGATTCCAAACTGTGCTCTGAAATGTCTTGCTTACTGTTTAGCCACTCCTGTCGAATGTGTCATCCTGTTTACTTGTGTTCATAGTGATTGGACTCCAAAGTGAATCTACTTTTGTAAAAATTCCTCCTAAATGTTGTGTGTGATAGCATAGCACAAATTTCAGGTACAAAAATCAATTTCTTCATAGGGGCCTTGTTGGATTAAGTGGTGAAGATCTAGAAACAATGCAGGTAATGGAACAACTGAGTGCTTCCAAAAGCATCATATTTCTTTTCCTTTGGTCTGATCGATCACCTGGATATTATATATAATCAATCCCATTTGAAAAAAGAGTGGCTTGCAGCAATCTCATATCTGTGTCATCTTTAGACTGCATTACAATATTTGTTACATGACATAAGATATTGCAATCTCTATTCAAGTTGGTAAAGCCTAGCCATAAAATGATGATAGGGGTTTTGTCATCAGACATTTTTTTCAGGTCAGCCACAGTGATCACTGTCTCCCTTTTCACATCAAAACTTGCCTTGGATGAGGAGGCCACGCCAGTTTTCTTGATAACCTAATGAATCTAGTTTTCTCAACTTGGGTCTGGCCATGAGATTGCTTGTGTTGAGGGTTAGGGGACTGAGTGCCTCCTTTAATATGAATTTATTTGCTGGGTTCTTCCACTGGTCCAACTTAAAAAATAATGTCACCACCAGCCAAATCAAAAGAATCATCTATCTAGCATTCATTAAAGGCAAATGACTCCAAAGTTACCTGAGCAAGTGGAGATATAGAATTGGATTTATGGTTGGCGAACGAATCATCATAACATCTAGAAAACATTTATATGAGACCCTTGACATGCACTCCTGATTTAATTAGGCTGGTTGGATAAGGAATAGGACGACAAGCCCTTTTAGCCTCTGCTCAAGGAACAAGTTCTACACAAGAGCACATGGTTAGTGGCTTTATGCAGCGAGTGGTTGAACTTGGGAGGCATAGATTTAGATTCATGTAGCTTTTCTCTGAGTCTTTTATATCTACAAAGAAAATTGATGAGTATGTTTCACTAATGAAGGCTTGGTACTAAAGATGTTTCATGACCGGAAATTGCCCTCTCTTTCTCTCTCTCTCTCTCTCTCTCTCTCTCTCTTCTTCCTTGACAACTTCATCTAATTTAAGGTTGTAACTGTGGATTGTTTAGTCTCGGGCTACAGACTGTATCTTTGACTCGAGTTCTGTAAGAATGTTGCAAGGATGAGCTTTAGAAGAGACCAAATGACAATTATCTGCCTTTCGATGATAATGCAATTTCATTTGGGCAGCAATAGGTTGGTGACCAAGTTAACAACCGAACACACTGCCCCTTCTATCTGATGAAGAGACAATGATTCCTATCAACTTAAAGCTTCATGTGTATCAAAACAAAGGACCTCAAGACAAGAAGCTGACTGCTGGCAAGATGTGCATGGATTCTTCTCCGCTGGAAATATCACTGAGGTCAGCCCTCGTTGACAGCCACGGTGTGAAATCTGAACTGCTCTAGTCTCAAGAACATCTTCCCTTATCATGCACTGCTATGTTCCTGATTAATCTTATCCACAACTACAATTATTGAGCCAAAGTTTTCGATAATGATATCACCAGGACAAAATCTACCACCGCAACTTGTTATTAGTCCAATTGTTAGCCTGGATTAAATTTTGATTTGCACATGCTTTGGAGCAAGAGATTCTGCTATTACAGTACAGCACAGGGTTACTATTGGAAGGAAATCTCACCTTAGCATCATCTGGGGCTGGAAACTATTTGATTTCTTTCATGTATTGAAAATGGATGCTAGCCATGGCCTTTTCATGGCCTTTCATCTGGGACTGGAAACTATTTGATTTCCCTTATCATGCACTGCTATGTTCCTGATTAATCTTATCCACAACTACAATTATTGAGCCAAAGTTTTCGATAATGATATCACCAGGACAAAATCTACCACCGCAACTTGTTATTAGTCCAATTGTTAGCCTGGATTAAATTTTGATTTGCACATGCTTTGGAGCAAGAGATTCTGCTATTACAGTACAGCACAGGGTTACTATTGGAAGGAAATCTCACCTTAGCATCATCTGGGGCTGGAAACTATTTGATTTCTTTCATGTATTGAAAATGGATGCTAGCCATGGCCTTTTCATGGCCTTTCATCTGGGACTGGAAACTATTTGATTTCCCTTATCATGCACTGCTATGTTCCTGATTAATCTTATCCACAACTACAATTATTGAGCCAAAGTTTTCGATAATGATATCACCAGGACAAAATCTACCACCGCAACTTGTTATTAGTCCAATTATTAGCCTGGATTAAATTTTGATTTGCACATGCTTTGGAGCAAGAGATTCTGCTATTACAGTACAGCACAGGGTTACTATTGGAAGGAAATCTCACCTTAGCATCATCTGGGGCTGGAAACTATTTGATTTCTTTCATGTATTGAAAATGGATGCTAGCCATGGCCTTTTCATGGCCTTTCATCTGAGACTGGAAACTATTTGATTTCCCTTATCATGCACTGCTATGTTCCTGATTAATCTTATCCACAACTATAATTATTGAGCCAAAATTTTCGATAATGATATCACCAGGACAAAATCTACCACCGCAACTTGTTATTAGTCCAATTATTAGCCTGGATTAAATTTTGATTTGCACATGCTTTGGAGCAAGAGATTACAGTACAGCACAGGGTTACTATTGGAAGGAAATCTCACCTTAGCATCATCTGGCCTTTTCATGTATTGAAAATCTCACCTTAGCATCATCTGGGGCTGGATACTTGTGATGTAATATTGTTCCATGGTTCAACTTCAGCTGGTCTTAACCAAACATTCATAAGTAGCTATCCATCCACTTCATTGTTGTCCTGTTCTCTACTATTGCTCTCATCCATACAAATACTGTACAAAGTTGTGCACTGCTTGGTCAATGTACTCTCTTGACAGCTGAGGGATTAGGTATCCAACATGCTTCTTTCTTTTCCTTGGGCACCTGTATATAAGCATGAGCCAGCCTAATTTTTAGATGTGCACCTGTACAAGAAAACAAATTTGTACCTCCACTCAAAATGAACTATCTGCCCAACATCTACAGCATGTAATAAATTTTAGCTGCAAAGTTTATAACATGACTGGGAGCAAAAGAACAACAACAGAATAATGTATCATTTCCTTTGTTTCATTTTTACATAAAAAATTGCAACTGCTAAATAACATTTATACACTGGACTTTAGCAGCCTCCCACTAAATAATAGAAATACTTATGTAAAAGAAAATGTTTACAGTGGACTAGTTATCCGACTGACATACATCGCTTCCAACACCGGTATTGCATATGTTGGGAAAAATGATTGACTTCCACCATATTTCAAATCCAGCTGATGCTCAGAACCTCTCCTATGTTGCCACCACATTCTCACAGGGATGACATGTGCCATCCTCTTATCATAAATTCACACGGATGCATCCCGATCTCCAATCTCAGTAATGTTCTTTAGGCAAACTAATTTGGATGTCTTGACAAGACATGTCAAAGTTATTCGGCCCAAAATTTAGAGTCACACACAAATTTCATAACAGTGTCTTAAAATTTGCTGAACTGTGTGAAAGGCAAAATTGTAGATAGTCATATACCGAAAAAATGCAACAAATACAACCTCACCAGTGGATCACTTGCCAATGCAAAACTTGCCAAATATGTTTGATAACACTTCTTCAGATATGTTCTCCCCACTTATTTCCCCAAGGGCCAATGCCGCTTCCCTCAAGTCTATCGTCCAAAAATCCATGGGCAATTCCTCACTTATTGATAATTTCAATCTGGATAGAGACTCTTGGGCTCTGAGCAGCTGCTCAAATTGCCTCTGTTTAAGTCATAAAAAATAACTCACAGTCAGATAATATATAGCTGCTATAAATCTTATATAATCTTAAATAACACATAAATCAGTTCCAATCAGACAACCTTTCTAATACATAATTAAAACGAGAGACCTAGTGCAAAAAATCCAATCAATGCGGGCTCTAGAGAGAGACTGTTTTTGCAACTAAAACCTTGATCACTTAGGACTGTAAAAGACCTGGTACTTTTCTAGGTTGCAAATTTTATAATTATCATTGCAAGCCTATGGATGGCCAATTTGGATTGAGAAAAATTATACCTAAAGCTAAAAATTCTAACAGAAGAAATTTACAATCATGCAATTTCTTACTTATCCAACATTGGTAAATCATTAAGAAATTGATTTCCAAATTGACTCCTCCAAAGAGAAATTAACAGTTCTTTAAAACACATGATTATTCAAAACATTTTTTCTTCAAATTACAAAATGTATGCAGGTATAAAGCTTTCTCTAGTTTTATAGAATAAATGTTCAATAACAAACAAAGTCGACCAAAATTTGTTAACAAAACAGTATATATGTAAAAGAAAAGAATGAAAAACAGCAAATTGTTTAGATACTAACCTGATTAACTGCCCATCTGGACCCTCCTAATTGAATTGTGTCAAAACCTCTGACCTCTAGCACAGCCCTCTCCAGTTCCGAAATGCCTTTACCATTGACAGCACATGTTTGAATATGCTTCACGAAGGAGGTTGTACCCATCTTAAATTGTTGCATTGAAACACATGGGGCACAATCTATCTTATTAATAACAAGTATCATGGGCACAGCAGAACCTGCTGAGTTCTATTATCAAAAGAAGAAAATAGTCAGCTTATTTGTTTTTTGCATCAGCTAAGTGACAGAACTCAACAAAGGAAACAATAATAGAAGGGTGCATAAAAAGTGGAAAATCCAGTATAAATTAAAGCTAATACCATAGAACAGAGACACCTAGAAATGTAACATAAAGTGGAACATGTGATCAATGTGATGAATTCCAGATATCTAATTAAACATAGCAAGAGGATGACCACCTCTACACCACTATTTGGAAACAAAAACATGTACTGAAGCATATGACAAGTGAATGACATCACTGTCTCATGCTTGATTACATCAAGTATATGTAGAAACACACTAGTGATTTGATCAAATTATTTCTTAAATGATGAATTTGAATTTTGCATATATATCCAATTCAGTAGACTCACTAACATCAGCAATGATGTTGGTGACTCAACTATATATTTTCAACATTACGATAATACACTGATTAACTAATTTTTAAAACAACTAATTTCAATTTCCTCAATATCAACTGATACATGTTTACCAACCTTTTACATTCTGAATTTTGCTCAGCATTAATGAGACAATGCTTTCAAAGTTCATTTGAAACTCAATTTACTGTTCCTGACAACATCTACACATTAATTTGAGCATTAGAACACACACAATAACCAAAATCATTAAAAGTTATTTTCCTTGGCATCAGCGACATAAGATTATTTACCTTAAATGAATCAGATTTCATAATCTAGCAAGCACTACACCACCTATAAGCTGCATTTCTCCAAAACTTCAACAATTTAAAAAAATTTAAAATAGCATAGCAGCATTGGCAGCACAAAATATCAAAGACAAGGGTCAAAATTGTAATAACATATTGTCACAACTAAAAAATGATAAATTTGTAAACAACACATAAAATGATTACTTTAGCAACTTGTTTTATTATCTAATTTTAATTCCATCGCTGTTCATATATGAAGAAAAACGCAAATCCATCAGAAAGCACTGGCTTGCAAAGTTTTCATCACTTATTTTTTCCATACTAGTCCTACATGTCGCCAATCATTTGATCTTCCAACAATAATATAAAATGTGGCATATGAAAACCTGATTCTTTCGAATGTGTTCAATAAGTGTCCTATCATCCTCAGTCCACCCATCAACCGCACTTGTCACCATAATTATCACATCTGCAGCCAGGGCAGCAGATTCTGATCTCTTTACACCTTCATGCATGAAAAAAATAAGGGTAACCCCTTTTAGCCTCTTTCCTCTTCAGTATAAAAAATTTGCAGAAGTGTACGAAGCTAATTTGCATTTTTCTGTGAGAAAACAAAGATGATACACTTACCAATTTTTTCTACAAGATCATCGGTTTCTCTGATGCCAGCGGTATCAAGAAGAGTAACAGGAATACCCTTAACAGTAATACTGGCTTCTATAACATCTCTCGTCGTTCCAGCAATATCAGTAACTATAGCTCTGTCACTCTGCATGCTATTACAGAACATTAAGAATTTAATAAGACAAATTACAACAGACAGAAAACACAGATTTGCATACACAAAGAGACACAAGAAAGAGAAATAAACGAATGAATGAATAGTTCTAGGAACCATCAAGTGTCTAACTCCTGATGTGACACAAAAAATTTGATCATGAGAATATTTTAATCATAATAAACACAAGCCAGATGAATCCAAAAATTGGTAACAAGGTAGAAACATCAGTTCTTGTCAAGATCTCAATCCAGTCATCAACTATAGTGATATAATCAGCTTTTACTTCTTTTAGTACCCGCTTACAACATATAATGATTAAAATTTTCCTATTCCATATCTAGTAAACCCAAGAAAAATTCAGGTTTTAGATGAGGAGCGTCACAGGTATGCATGAGTCATCATAACTAACCACTTAAGAACACTTAAGCTTTATGATTAATGATAACACATTAAGCACATTGGCAGTGCTTTCATTTGTTTGTTCCAATGTTTTCTTTTATTGGTCTTACTATGTAGTTGTATACACAATGTAGATGTTTACAGAATCTCACTTTAAGGATGCCCATATTGGTCAAAATTTTAACTTCCAATACTCACAGAGAATTAAGTTTAATTCCTGTCCCTTTGGTTTGAGATCTTTATCCCTCCCAAAATGCTAAGAACATACCAGAGAATTCCTGAGATCATATGGATTCTAGAAAGCATCGTTGATACTGTGTAAAACATAACAAATGTGTAATGAAAATTCAGGCATAGAGATCACAAACAACAGAGTAAAGTTTAAGATTGCAGAGAGAGAAAATTGATCCAGGGCAAAAAGTTACTTTCTAAGTCTAATATGCCAATGCAACATTCTAACACATCATAGAGAATACTTGTGGCTATTATGATCCATAAAATCGCTGCAAGCAATACTATGATATTATCATCACAACTCACCAAGACGACAATAAATGAGTACCACATAGAAGTTTCTCAAGATGGAAGTACCTAAACTGCCAGTTCCAGCAGCAGATTGGCAGTAATCAACCAGAATACACCGATCTAGATTAAGAAATTTTCAAATCCAAGCAGAAACTAGACCAATTGAGCAATCCAGCCAATCTGATTCAGGATTTTCACATTTTGAGAGAGAGTACATCAATGACCCCTTTCAACTTCCTAATTCTCATACCCTCTGATAAGTCTGATCTCCCATCTTCATCCAAGCTCCCCACTTCATCCATCCATATATGGTAGAAGCAAGCAGAAAGATTTTATAGGCAACTTCCCCATTACAAATTGTTCTTTTTTTTCTTCAGGCCTTAAGTTTAGTGGTTAATATCTCCTTCTGGTTTTCCTTCTACAGACTTTCATCTGTAATTAATCAAAATGTTTTAGCTCCTGCATTTATACATGTGTCAAAGTTGTGACTACCATAGAAATACTAGTTGTTTAATACAACAAAATGTGACAACAAAACCCTTACTTTTACCTTGACTTTGTAGTGGTCTAACGCTAGGTTTCATGGGTTTCCTAATTTTTTTCTTATATTTCCACCATTTTTGTCTTTGGTACTTAGTTTTTTATTCATAAGTTATTTTTCTTCAATATGCTAACTTAGTGAATCCAGCTCCATTAGGGACTTTGGAAACACTCTCTTGCAGAAGTTTAGAATTGCACATTTACACTTGAACAAAGTCCTAAAATATAAGTAATTTTTAGTTGTATATGTAAACAATCAAAGTTAGTCATGAAAGCATATTTATGCAAAAAGATCTAGCTCTGAGGCTTTCAGCACTTTAAATGGAATTCAGGTTTAGCAAATTTCATAATGTAACTTGAGACTATGGGCAACTTTATGACAAAAAGATGACTAATATGAGCAACATAATACTACATAAAATACAGCAGCAAGAAACATGCATTATTCTCTGCACTCAACTGACAAAGATGGTATAACTTACTTTGCTCCAAGCATTGAGCAAGCTTGACTTCCCAACATTTGGCCGGCCAATGATTGCTATCTGCAAATCACCATGTAACAGTCTTGGAACAAGACAAAGTAAAATAAAAGAAACAAAGTTAAAATATACACTCATGCAGAGCTCATACGGACAGGACAGATAACGAAATGCCCCTCACAGCAAGGTGGTAGATAACTTCTAATACAATGACAAGCATACGAAGGATCTCTAGAAATAGATATGTACTGCTACATTGCAGGTCCAAATAATATATCCAACTTTATCTAAGATATATCCTACTCATATGTGATCAGAGTAAGACCCAATGCAAAACCATATACATGTATATCTACTAAAAACGAAATCACAACATCAATTTTTTTTTTAAGTTTTAAGCTTAATGCAAAATCTTGAATGAAAGTCAAAAGAAGACAGCAAGTAGAGAGATTGTGTTTCTTAAAATAGACAACAAGATAAACATTTAGCAAATTGACCAAAAATGAAATACCTGGAGACCAGACTGCAAAAGTTTGTCATAGTTAGCTGTATCCATCGCTTGTTGGAGAGTATTCCACATATCATCAATCTGATTTACCAGAACTTTAGGGTCTAGAGGTGGCAATTCATCATCAAAGTCTAAGCGTGCCTCAATTTCTGTAAGCAGCTCGATACACTTCTTTCTCAGTGATTTGACCAGGTACGAGAAGCCTCCCTGCAAAAGAATATATTTCAATCATTATTTCATAGCTAATGACTAGATGCTTTATTATACCATCAGGAAATTGCAGTTTTGCAACACAAAATCAAACAAACATCTCTCTGCTTTATACAATTTATATTATGAACTAATGTAACTAAATATATACCTGTATACCAGCCAATGCAGACTCTGCTGCAGCCACAGACTTTGCTGCTATCAATTTTCCAACATTTTCGGCCTGAGATAGGTCCAAGCGTCCATTAAGAAAAGCACGAAGGGTGAACTCCCCTAAGTAAAACACAATACACTTCGATCAGCAAAATCATATAAAGACCAATAAATTAATTACCAATTGGGAAAAAAGGAAACATAAATTAGGATAAAACTTCCAAACATACAGCTTCCTCTCTACACAAGAAGCACAGGATTTAATATTTCTGTCTTTCAGGAAAAAGTTGCAGCAACTGTTCAACTCAATTTAAGGAGAATAATCACAGGTATAGCCACTCGAGGAATTTCAACTCTGCCTATCAATGGAACTAGGATTTTAGATACAGACACAGGCCAAGCAATTTGCTACAGTTGTGATTTTAAACAAGAAGATATGCTTCCAAAGACCAGAGTAAGGTGAAAGGAACTTCTTGGTTGAGTCCAACAGAGCAAGTTTGATATGAAAATTGACCTGACAAGAAAATTATGAAAATCTAAAGGAGATAATTTTAACAAATTTCTTCCTTTACAGCCAAATGCTAGACTAACTTGCCATGTACTATAAGCCTATGAACTCTGGACAAATAAAAAAAAAGCTACATAAAGTAAGAAACCAACCAGGTTCCGCAAGCCTTGCCCCAGCCTCTAGGCAGGCTCTTAATACTCGGTTCAAGCATACATCAGTTCCATGACACTGGAGCTCAACCACATCTTCTCTGGTATAAGATCTTGGTGCCAACATAGGAATTGCAAGGACCTAACAGAAGTCATTGTAAATTAAATGCAGAATGGTACAAAAAGGTGCACTTAGAAACAATTAACTATTGGAAGAAGAAATAAATGTGGTCAATATATGCTGCACGAAGACATGTAACTGTTATTACTCAAGCAACTGATTATTATAAAAATAAAACCCATGTCGATTCTAGATTTGATTTTTTTTTAATTTTATCACAATAAAACGATCGTATAAAAACTATTGCATAATCAATTTTAAAAAATGATGTCCAGAGAAAAATAATCAATTGTTTAACATCCATTAACAGCGAAAAATGAAATTAGCTTGAAAGAACACAAATAGTAACTTCTTTATCCAATTTTCCCCTATTGTAGCAGAAGAATACAGTAGGGTTTCTGCAGCTAAAAATTAACAATCATTTTCACGGCTGAGATTTCTGAATGCATCTGCAGGATGACAATAGAATTTTTTGTGTTTCTCACAATAACGACTATGAGTTGTCGGTTACATGCCCAAGGATCACAAGCAATAAACATAGGGATCACATAAGTGCGAAATGATATGGGCGCATTGTAAACACTGAAAACAAAATGAATGAACATAACTTAGTAACAATCAAAGCTCAACTGAAAAATGCGATGGTTGCAACAGAAGCCAACAATTGTCTCATTCTAAATAGCATTAAAAACCAACTAATACAATGGCAAGTACCTCGTCAATGACATTTCCCTTCCGGTCCAAGACGAAACCATACTCCACAAAGTGGCTTCTAGGCCTCCAGGAAACCACACGAGACCCTTCCTTGGACGTCGTCGCAGGCCGGAACACCTTTGCTGCGACGTCCACCGCCGTCGGACCAGACAGCCGGACGATGCCGACGGCTGCCGAACCACCGCCCATGGAGGTAACAATCGCTGCGATCGTCCCCCAACCTGGGGACGCCTCATTCCTGCCCGCGTCCTCGGACCCAAAGCGCTCGTCTTCGGTGAGAATTAGGGTTTTGCCTAGAACAAAGAAAACGGGAAAAAGGTTAGATTTGCAGGCGGAGGAAGAGGGAGAGCTAAGGAGAAGCGGAAAACCTGTGGTGGAGAGCGAAGAAACCAGGGTTTTGGAATGGGTGATTAGGGATTTGGGCGAGGAGAAGAGCTTAGGGAGTTTAGGGTTTAGGAGATTTGGGCGGCGGGACTTGGTATTGGTCCGCCGGAACGGGGTGAGGAAGAGGCGAAAGAGGGCGAGAGCCATTCGTTCGTTTTGGATTTGGGTGAGAGAGGATTCAGGGAGCTAAAGAAAACATCGAGGGTTTGGGATTCGAAAGGGACAAGTGAATCCGTTCGATATGACTTCGAGAACTGAGATGCGACGAAGAGGTACCTTTGTGGGCGTTGTGAGCATTCAAGATTGGAGAAATCTTACTTGACCGTTCGATCAAAAGCGAGCCTGCGGATCCATTTCTATGACTGCATCTACGTGCATCAAACTTTAAGATTCGCGTCGAACTTCATCTCTTTTTATTCATCATTCGTCCAATGAGTTAGACCAAATAGTTGACTAAAACAGAACATCTTAAAATCTACAGTAACGAAATAAAATCTCATTCATATATTTCACATTTACAAGATTACATTAATACTTGTTAATTGAGTGTGCTTTTAATATAAAATTTAGAGAGTATCAATTTATGCAATCTTATGTCGATAATTAGGAAAGGATAAAGCTTAGCCAATGGCAACACTTTGTATTGTTTTCTTAACAATAAAAAATTCTTAGAATATCTGTCTTAATTCCCAATATTGTCATACTTATATATATATATATATATATATATATATATATATATATATAGTTGGCATCAGAATATTATGAATTGTTTTCCCGAAAGTGTACAGTATGAACTTTCAATGGCCAGCTTTGCATGGGGCACTAAATTCTCATCCTAAGAGAGAAAAGTGTACATTGCTTTCAAATCACCATCTAACCGAGCAGTGGTGTTACCATGCACGTTTCATGCACAGTTTGAACTTTTTCTCTTCTTGCTTGCTCAAATGCATATCACCATACTGTCAACAAGCTTTTACTGTCGATCTATGCCCACTTTATTTCTCACCTTCTGTCTCATCCTCAAAAGCATCAGAAGAAGTTGAGAAGAAAGAGAAGCAGTAAAGAAAGAAACTACAAGAAGAAGATAGAGAAACCAAACCGAAAACTTTGCCTCTTCTTTGAGGAAAAGGGAAGACTTGAATGTATCTACACATATCAGAAGTTGGGAAAGTAAGAGAAACAACAGAGGAAAAAACTACAGCAATAATATGGAGAAACTAAACCGAAAACATGAGGGAAAAGAGAAGATTTCTCAGAAGCATTTATGTATACACACATACCAGAAGTTGAAGAAGTCGGAGAAACAAGTAAAGAAAGAAAGTACAACAAAAACAAAGAGAAGTCAAACTCAAAAACATTGCTCCTTTTCAGAAATACAATATGTGTGTGTGTGTATATATATATATATATATATATATATATATATATATATATATATATATATATATCAGAAGAAGTTGAAAGGGAGGTAAGAGAAACAGTAAAGAAAGAAACTATAGCGAGAATACAGACACCAACTGAAAACATTATTACTTCTCTGAGGGAATCAGAAGAAGACGAGAAGAAACAAAAGAGAAAGAATCTACACCAAGAAAACACTAAAACTCAGCTGAAAATATTGCTTCACAACAATATGATATGAAAGCAGAAACAGCCCATTCCACACTGTTGGTAGCTAAATCAAAGGACTGGCCACCCACTGAAGTGGTGCCCAAAAGGTTGGTGGTCAGTTGCCACTGCCATGAGTGGAGGATCATTGCCATTTCCCAAGCTGACGTACACTGTTCTCACTCCACGCCACCATGCCATCAACCCCACCACAATCAAAAAGTCGCCGGACCACCTCACTTGCCACAGAGTTTTTGGTGCCCAAAGCACTCCCCTGCAACTACCAACCCTAAATACTACTGAAAGGTGAAATCACACAGCAGTAATATATATACACATATGTATATATATATATATATATATATATATATATATATATATATATATATATATGTTCATCATGATCAGGTGGTCCTGAAACGACAGACAGTGGTCCTCAGAAGGACAGCAATTAAACTTTATATTTTGGTGTTGATCAATAATACTAGATCGATGGCCACATATTAGGGTAAAACATGGTTCAATCAAGTAATGTACAACGGTACAGTAACATGAGGTCTAAGGAAATCATGGAACTTGGAACACTCACTATGCATCACCAATCGGGGCACATTTTCTTCCATGCTAAAGCCACAACACGGACAACCAAACATAGCTAAAGAAAGAAAAGGCATGATCCATCTTATCACGGAAAAGAGAGACTCCAAGCGCAATTCAGCAAGGCCACAACTCGGCCTTCTTCACCTTTGATATGCTCTCCAGGACCCCCACCGGGGACACATGTCCCATCACTATTACCCTCTTGGATTCCAGATCTATGCTGAAGGATGTCACACCTGTCAGATTTAGTTGTCAGAAAAAGTTCAGTAGATGGGAATATTAACGCAGAACAATAGACAAAATCCTTTTTCTTTCGGAGTGCACATATATGTGCATACACACATACATACCTTCCATTTTAGAGATGTGCTTCCTTACTTTTCCTGCACAACCTTGGCAGTGGATCGAAACTCTCATGACCACCACCTGTCAAATAGAAACGAAGGATCAGAAGAGAAAAACAAAAGAAGAATATTTGTAGCGGATCAAGACAAAACAATAGTTTGGTGTTTATGGATGAATGTAACTGTGAAAATTATCCATAGAGAAGGGGGACACACAAGTGGTCCACTACTGCCTGTGTCTCCTCCGCAAGAAAGAATATAGTATCATTATATCAGTGTTGGTATTTGTACTCTCTGTAGCTCATACTGATCCTCCTATTCTAAATCTAACTTTTTTCTCTCTTCCCTTAGATTGCATCTGAGTTTGAAGAAGAACATAGAATAAGCTGCTTACATGGCACGAAAGGTAGAAGGCTAACGAGCAGGAAGGTTTTACCTGGAAGACATGGTCATTGGAAGGAGGACGGGAGGGGACAGTACCGGTGGCAGTGGTGGTCTTAGCAGGCCTTGGTTCTCTTTGCTTCTTTGTGACCATTGGAAGGGTGACTGCGCGGCTTCGTTCGCCGGAGTTGAATCTCCGGGAGTCGACGAGGCGCGAGTACTTCAAGTCGACGAGCCTCGAGTGCTCCGCCAGCGTCCTGTCCGGCCGCCGTGGCATGATCATCGACCGTGGATCCCCGGGAATGCAAACTGCATCAACATGCGACCGGCATAGGAAGCCATTGGCCTTCATTTGTGTGGGTGTGTGCGCGCGCGCGCTGTAGAGAGCGAGACAACAAGGGTCTACAAAGGGGAAGAGAATGAGGCAAGAGTGGTACTTAAAGAGAGAAAAGTTATGGTGTTCCTGCTGCACTTTTAAGTTTGGCAGACGGAGCTACTAAAGAGAGAGAGAGAGAGAGAGAGATATTTATGATCTTTGTGGTTTTACCTCTTACAAGATTGCAGTGTTTCTTTGGTAACTCGATAAGATGAGCTACATATAATGCTCTCTCTCTCTCTCTCTCTCTTACATAGTTCTCTGGAGAGCAGTGTAAAGGAGACATGCTTTCTTAATGATCAAACCAACAAGAACGGCAGCAGGAAACAGTGGCATCTCCTAAACCCACTTATGGGACATGGGTTAAACACCAGTTCACCATGAACTGTAGCAGTGACTCCTCAAACCTGGACCATCTGATCAGAATCAGATGGATGGGGTTTTGCATAAGGGGGGTGGAATCATGACAGCAAAAGGTGAGTTGTTAGGATAAAACAGCGGTCAAAACCATATGGTAAAGGAGGGAGAAAGAAATGGAAGCGCAAACAGAGATGGTAATGATTCAGTTAAAGCTCAGTACAGTTAATGCTGTAAACAGAGGGAAAGATTCGGCAACTGAAGACTGCACAGTTTTGAGTCTTCTGACACATTACTACTGTACCATGTTTCTTTCTTTATCCCTTCCACTGCACGCTCTTTAAGTATATAGATCGCAAGTAAGTGACCAATGATCATTATTTGCATATAAAAAGAATAATCACGTCTCTCCATTTACGCACTCTCAAAGACTATCACCATGTTCTCATTCACAAGTAAGAGTGTTTCTAGCTGCACTTGTAACATTTTCCATTCATGTTTCTGATGGTCGTTTTGCACGGCATGCATGAGCATAACAATGGTGTTTTAGAAGACTTTGCTAGTTTTTCTTGATATGTATTTAAAAGGCAGAATACAACCAAACAAGGATCGACTGATTGCAATATCATTTGCAAGAACCAATACGAGAAATCTTCGTTAGTCTATTACTTGCATAGGAAGCTAGTTTTAAGGATATTGTCGTCATAGTAATCTCCTCCAACATGATAAGGTTTGCGAATCTGCTTTCTTGTTCCCTCGTTTATCAGGAGAGTGGTGCAATTTGGTTGTCCCCCTCATCTGAATATGGACAATCTACTAACAAACAAAGGAGAGAGAGAGAGAGAGTAGCTGTTGGAGTTCATCTAGCGATTAGGAGGCAACTATTGGCTTTACCATTATGAAATTATATGATTATCAAAATATTTATTATAACTGCATATTATTATGCCTGTAAAACAAATTATTTTTTCTTATGTATCCTCTAAATTCAAGTTAGTTTTTCGACTAACCTTCTATAGTTAATCGTGTATATAAATTATAACATCTCGATTAATTTTATATAAAAAAATTAGTGATACTGAGATTGATTTATAAGGATTTGATGAATGTATTATTATCAAAATTCATATAAAAAATAATTATTGATGGATTAAATTAGAGGATTGGACTAAGTAAACAGACACTAACATATTTTTCAAAGTGATTATGATCTTAAAAATATTAGGAATATTTTAAGCATATCACTATTTTCTGACTCAAACTAAGTAATGTTAGTCGTAAGTATTTTAATTCTTTTTATGAATATAAATTGCTGAGGATGTTAATGTTTATAATGTAAAAGCCTTATAATATTTGAACTCAGATGAGCTTCGTTACAGAGACGCAGATTGGGACAGGAATTGACGCCACTTCCACGATGATGTGCATCTCCTCGGAGAACTCTTGTCGTTATATACGGCAGGTGGTCCTGCGTTATGATGACACCACGCGGGCGCGTCAAAGTTCGCACTCCAGTCGTCAACCGACGGTAGCAGCGACGTGGGCGGACGCAACCAGGCTGCGGGACCCACGAAACAAGATGGGACCCACAAGAGTCTCGCTTTCATGGTAGTAAATTGATGTTACATGGATTAATATTTGGAGTACTTATTAATGACGATGTGTCATACCAGTAGAGTCCATTTGCTTGTCTCGTGGTATGGGATGAGAGCCATTTCCCGCCTCCCGACCCAGTCCTGGAGTTGATGCTCTGCTCTCCACCCTCACCTCATCCACCCAACAACACTCTTCTCCCATGTTAGATTAGATTAAGCTTTTGGAGTTAATAGTCATCTAATTCAAAATTTTTTTTATCATGGTAGCAGAGCAGGTTATGACTTGCTTGGAGTCAACAGAGCTTGTTTTAGTTCATCTACAGCTGCAAACAATCAAGCAAATGGGAATGCTATATGCAAGATTATGAATGATTAAAACACGAGGAAAATCCCGCATGATAACAATAAGCTGACTATAATCTAGCAGCTTGAATTGACAGACATTATTATTGGGGCTAGTCAGTACTCGCTTGTAATATTTGAGCACATCTCTTACAAAGAAAGTGGGAAAAAACTCAAAGATTAGAGATACATTTTTCTCCATCTTTTGTCATTGAAATGTGTCGGAACACAAAACAAAGAGCAATATACTGCACACAAGATAACCTTTTTCTAGTGAAGCAAACTCAATAAGAATAATTCCTATGCAGACCCTATCTGATGGATACAATACCACAATAAAGCATGATCAAGTGCAGAAAGAGGAGCAGTTTTAATTCTTTGACATCGATTTACAAGGACGACATACCTCGAATGAGGATGTTATTTGTTTGACCACTGGAATTCTATTTCCAAGTGCCGAGGAGGGCCGCTTTTGCTTTCGGGAAGTAGAATATACTCTCCGGCAGCCGATCCTAGCACAACCACCTGATCAACTTGGATCGTCACCTTTCCAAACGATTTCTGCAGTCAAATCAAATAATCGGGTCAAGTTTGAAAGGACCGAAAAGTCCAGTATTCTAAATCGTTATCGACAGCTTGTTAGAAACCACAAGCTGCAGTGTTTCTATCTTGCGTTTGTTGGAGAAGTACCTTTCCGAATTTACTCTTGTTCTTGCAAGATATGTGGAGCTTTTGGCCTTTAGGAGGACTATCAAATGCCCACGTGAAACTTTCATCCCATTCAGGTGTAGGACCAGTTGACACAATCTGGGGAACCACAAGTACTATTAGGAGAAAAGAGTAGCAAAGTTATAAAACTAAGATGTTCTGGTTCACAAATATGCCAAGGCAACCACAAACAGACAATGGATTTTTATTGCTTCCTCGGATGACAAGTTCAGCTTCTTAATATTGAAAAATAACGAGTATTCCTGAAAATTATCTTCAGGCAATTAGAGATATCCATCTAAATCATATACTGTGACTCTCTTTCCTTACCAAAAGCTTAAACTACTTAAATAATTATTTCTTCAAGGATTAATGCACAAATGTAAGTGAAGATCACTGTTTTACCTTGGTGTGTATAGGTGGGTTGCTGCCAAGCCTAAGTTTGCAGTAGACACTTGGGTTTCCCACTGATTGTCTCAAATTGTTTCCACGTTTTATTATAACAGTTAGTGTCCCTGGTAAACTCTGCAGCAGAAGTTCAGCTTTCTCCTGAAATCGGGGTGGGCCACATTGGATCAAGTATTGCAGTAAAGGAATAGCCTCCGAAGCAGCAACAGTCTGAGCTTTGAAAACTTCAGCCGGGCACACAGACCATGCCTGCCTGAGAAGGAACAGTGAATCTAATGCTGCTTCCTGAGACACCTCTGATCCGGTTTTGAGGCACTTTACCAGAAGGGGAATACTCAGTGTAACAGGTTCAGTGGCTCTCAAGCGAGGAAAGTTACTTAGTAGTGCATTTAGTGCTTTTAAATACTCCTCATTCACACTTCCAGAGGCCAATAAATCCTTTTCGATTGCAGCTGCACATTTACCAAACAGTCTAAGAGATTCGAAAAAAGAAATACAATGTTTTAAGAGCTCAAATATGTGAGAAGAAAAACAGAATAGAATTAGCACAGGTAATAACTACTTGAATAGATATATACGAATGATATTAGCCATGATTATCGATTACAGATGGCGCTTCTTAATATATGATGGACAGAGATCTCCCAAATTTCATCTCAGAAAGACAAATGAAAGCTATCAAATATAAGCCAGGTTTACTTGGACTCTTGTGTCCACCCTCATGAGTTGTGTTGAAGAGCGAGATGAGTTTTGGGTATGGATCTGTATGTTATTGTAGATATTTAACCAGTAAAATCTACTACAACAAAATGAGAAACAATTGTTTAGATTTTTTAGGATTGTAGCAGAGTCATCTTACAATATTTTGTATCATTGCAAAGGTGTCATTTACAACATAGTATAAGTTTGTCTCCTATGTATCCTCACATCTCATCCTGGTCTCCTTGCTGAATCAGGCACTATAAGATGCCCATGTATATGAAAAACTGATAGATAAGTGTACAATTGAAGTTCCTGTTTAGTGGTTATTCAGATAGGTGTAAAGCTGACAACAGAAGGTGCCGACAACTAGTTGTACCTCTTAGATTATTTTATAACAGAATATTCGGAAAATTATTGAATCAAATATTTTATATCTGGCGAATACCAATGAACAAGCAAGATCTAGAATATTCTTAAAATTAGTTGAGTATAGATGCAAACTTAATATAGCAGCAAATTCCATGAGAATAACTCGAGGATTTAGTAGAAAATGATAGTAGAACAAGATACTGAATGAACTATGTACCATGCTGAGTAAAATCACAGATCTACCAGGGCACAATTTGGCAGCTATATGCTTCATGAAAATAAACTAAACAGCTAAGTTAGACATTACTGAACCTTCCCATTTTTTCATGAGATTTAAGCTTCCAAAAAATGATAAGGGGTTTAAGACAATACCAGTAATTGTTGTTACAGTCTCACTGGAAGCATATTCTTGGATAGTTTGAGTAGAAAACAGAAGTTTAACAAACATCGCTGCCTGGGCTGAAGTATCTGGATTGCTGGAATTGATCAGCTCAAGCACAACTTGGACACCACCAGCTTCTGCAACAGCTCTCTTATTAGACCGGCTGTAAGTTACTAGGTTTTGCAGGGCACATAAGGCTACAACTTTCATTTCTTCAGTTGGTTGATCTTCAAGGAGATTTATCAGAGCCCGGCATGCTGAAACAGCATCTGTAGTTCGAGCAAGACCTTCATTCTGGAATAGATCACCTAATGCAAGAGCTGCAAGCAACTTCCCCTGCTGAGACTGTGTTTGAGGATCTAGAAGGTACATTGATAATGGTAATATGGCAGATTTAGCAGCTTTTGAGTCTCTAATCTTCACATTGTTCAATAATGATTCCAATAATCTGGCTGCAGATTCCTCACACTGATGACTCCTGACAAGTTCTAGCAGAGCCTCCACTGCGCCACTTTCAGCCATTGCTTCTGCGCTAGTTGAATCATCACTTTCCAAGACAAGGAGGGCATTCAGTGCACCAATAACTGTAGTTTCTGTTCCAGAGTGAAGCAGTTGCACTAGAACAGCCACAGGCACCTCCAGAAAATATTCAGAGCTATACTGCAAGATAATGGACAGAATCGAAGCAGCAGATTCCCATATAGCATGAGGCAAGGGAGTGTCAGATTGCAGTATGACCTTAGATATTTCATGGACACCACCTTGTTTTGCAATTGTGTTTGACCAGATCATGACAATTTTAACAAGAGCTTTTATTGCTTTCTGCTGTAAGATGCATATACCTGATCCAAGAAGTTCAATGAGAGGAATAATTGCTTGCTGTGTGACTGGATCCTTCTGCAGGTGTTCCTCCAAAAGAAGAATTGATAGAAGTTCTGCAGCTAACTGTTTTACCACTTGACTGGGTGAATCCAGTAGTGCAATGACTGGTTCAATAGCCTGTTGAGGTGTCAGATTATAATTAGCTCGACACTGGGATTGCTCCAAAATATTAACAAGAACCTTTAATGTACTATGCTGTCCATCAGCACCAAATTCAGATCTTGTAAGTAAAAGAAAAAGTGGATCCACAACTTTGGCTGCTGATGGACCCTTAACTATGCTAGCATTGTTAGTCAATATTCGAAGAAGTTCTGCAAATGCAACACAAAGAAAATCTGGAGCTTTGTGAAGAATATCAAGTATTCTTTCGATTACTCCGCACTTTACCAATTCCAACTTACAATCTGGCCTGTTTTTGCCTAATTTTATGAATGCACTAGCAACTGCCTCATGAAGGCTATAATTTTTACCAGATAGCAGATCAACCAGTGGGACAACAGCTCCATGTGCAGCAATTACTTCCGCCAACTGATCTTCATCTAAAAGCTTATCCAATGCTCGAACTGCTGAGTGTTGAGCAGAACTAAACTCACCTACTAGTAGAGACACCATAGGATCCACACAACGTGCAGCAACTGTAGTAGATCGGATTCTTGTATTTCCAAAAAGAACAGCACATAACTCAGCAGCATCTCCCTTCAGTTCTAGTGAACTATTTGAAGAAAGAATCCGGAGGAGAACATCCACAGCGCTCAGTTCTACATCCACAATGTTAAAGGCTCTTGATGGGTTATCATGAAGCAGCCTAACAAGTGCAGCGATAGCAGCATGTTGCTCCCTTGCAGAGCCAGTACTCAAAATCTCTACAAGAGGTTGAATAGCTTGCCGAGCTGACTCTCCATGCCTGATATGATCTGATGAAAACAAACTCTCAAGTGCTTTAGCTGCACTATACCTGGAATTTCTTCCTCCCAAACGTAAGACTGCAATAAGTTGATTAACAGAACTATGTGCTGATTCATGATGCCTTACTTCAGCGGTGCTGAACAGAATGCCCAGTAGATCTGTTGCGGCTTCTTCTGTTGTATCTTGTGGGCCAAGCGACAGGTACTTATTAAGTGCCTCCAGGGCCCCAGAATCAACCATTACCAGCTTGTTTGATGGGCAATCTACTGCTAGCTGTGCTAAGAGGCCTAATGCAAGAAAAGGTGCACCTGGTCGATCTGGAATTGGCTTGAGTAGATCAACAAGTGCAGGTATTGCTTTCCGTGAAGTTGTGCCAATCCTAATTTCATCAACTCTGAACAACCTCTCCAGTGCAACTTGTTGTGGATTTGGCACCAAAGAGAACTCCTCTGCCAATTCTAGAAGATCAGCTATATTATTGTCAGCACAACCAAGCAAAGATATAAGCCCACTAGCTGCCCCAGAATTAGCAACAGAAAGCAAAGTTCCTCTACTACCACCAGAAACTAGACTTGCCAAAGCCTGTGCGGCAAAGTATCTGTTCACAGACTGCTCTGATCTCAACAAACTTGCAAGCACTGGAATAGAGCGCATTGTTGCATTTGAACGTATAATATCCCTGTCTTGAAATAGCAATGCTACGAGTAAAGCAGAAACCCACATACCGTTATCTTCTCTAGAATCGCCCTGCCAGTTTCATGTTCCAAAATGCAAATAAGCTATGAAGTGACTAGGGCTATAGATTTTATGGACAAACATAATGAATTTTGAAAGCCATCATAAGCATAAAAATTTTCAGCTAACAGATATAGAAAAATATTTAAAGTTGCTTTACTATGGAATGCAACAGCAGAACAAGTTGCTGACTTACCTGTATAGACAGGAGTCCATGACAAGAGATTTTGTCAGCGAGGATCTCAACTGCCCCAGCCTCCATTATAATTGCTTTGGTATGATTATCATGAATAGCAAGTTTAGAAAGTAGCCATAGGACAATCATGTTACCGGAGATCAAAGCTGTGCTGAGTTCCACTTCACCAGTAATGGGATGCCTTTTGGGATGCCTGTTGATTATAATACCAGTTGGCCATTCATCATTTCTGTGGTCAAATGAAGAACTTGTGGAGTGTAGCATCTTCACAAGGGAATGAATAAGTGGCATGCATAAGCTTGTTTCATGCAAGGCATCTACCAGCTTCTGGCTCTGGGCTTCTGCAGCACAAATAAGGAGAGCACTTCCTCCGACTTTAATTTTGAAACTGTTGGACTCAACTACTCGTCTTGCAATGGATGGCATACACACAGAGGCTCCAGATACTAGAACACCGAGTATAGAGTGTTGATCATAACAGAGTCTTGACAGTACTTCTATAGCTTTATCTTGCAACAAGGATGTTCCTTCAGCTATACAGGAAACTAAAGGGGCTATCTTGTGGGGATTTTCAGCAAGGATTGACCATGGAGGATTTACAAGGTCTATTGAATTTTTGGACCTCGATAACATCACAAGTGCATCAAGAACTTCTGAAGTAGCTGCGTCTTGAATACTTGCAGATTCTAGAGTGTCAATGAGTGTGAGAACTGTCCCAGCACGGTTTACAATATCAGCCAATGTCTGATCAACAAAGTGACACTGAAGAAAATGAGAGATTGCTGCTGCAGCATGAGTTTTCCCTTCCATAGTGCCATCTTGCATAACATGTGTAATAGGGAGAATAATCTCCTCAGGAGATGCTTGTGTGGAAATTTCATAATCCAGAAGAAGATTAGCTAAAGCATGCGTTGCCTGCTCAGCCACTTCAAGAATTGGGGAACTGGCAAGAATAACTAATGGAGCCAAAGCATCTCTAGCAACTGCAGCAACCTCCTTGTTCTGCATAATGGAAAGAAAAATAGCAGCAAGGCAGCGCGAAGCCTCTGCCAGAAATTTTTCAGACTCAACATTAAGTAGATTCATGATAGACACAAGAGTCTTCAAAGCAAAATGAGTTTCTCTTAAGTCTTTGCGGCAGTGAAAGAGTGCTGCAAGAGCTGATGCTGATTTAGCTTGAGTCTCTTCTCTTGCAGAGCTAAGGATTTTTATCATGGTCTCAATGGCATCATTTGCAGCACTTCCTTCACGCAAGATGTCATTCAGGGGTGCCACTGAGAGCAAACTTCTTAGTGCATCCAATATATGAACTTTAGACTCAGGCTCACTGCTAGTTAGCAGAGCTGACAGCTGACTGATAGTTCCAGTGTCTGACTTTTGGATTAAATAGTTTATAGTTCTTGATGCAATTTCCTTCCCATTATCACTTCCATTCTTTAGCAGCCACAGTAAAGCAGGTACTGCATCAGCGCTTTCAACACATGCTCTTATATCTTCACTGTGGTTACAGAGGTTGCCAAGGATCATTGCAGAATCTTCTTTTGCTTTGGAAGATCCTGTTTCCAAGATTTGAACAAGAGGTGGTATGCCTCCAGCAGCGGTTATGGCCCATTTGCTTTCATCATTCTCATTGGACAGAAGGCAAAGCAAAGCAACTGCATATTCCTGCTGTTGCTCTGAAGAGAGACCAAGAAGAGATATCAACAACTGAACACCATCACGACCTCGCAATGCATGCCATAGGCTGCATTCTTTGTTGCACAGTATAACCAGAGATTTAACAAGATCCTCTTGCGCCTCGTTCATTGTTATAGTTATTAAACAAACAAGCAAGCGCTTTGCATCAGGATTTTCAAGCGTCCTTGAGAGTATGTTGTTCCCATACAAGCTGGCTAAGGCTTCAATAGTACGCTCCTGCACAAGAAACGCCATCTTTGGTTTGAATTGCTTTACTAGTATCTTCTCAATAACCAAAGGATCTGATGGCCTGATAGAGTCAGCATTTATATCATATATCATTAAGGCTGAAGCTAAAGCACCCAATGTGTCAGCAACCTGTGAAGGTGAAGAACATGATTCAAGGCTCTCACCAAGGCTGGAAATGACAAACGACAACCCACCAGATATATTTGCCAATGCACACATTGCATTTTCCTGCAATGCTTGAGCAGATTCCCCTTGCATAAATTCTTTTGATGGAGCTATAGTTGCATTGATTAAAGCAGGGATCCCACCTAAAGTAGCAATCTCACGTCTGGCTTCCTTACACTGTGCAGAAAGAGCTTTAAGTGTGCCTGCAGCCTCAGCTCTGACAGAGGCTTCATTTCCAGGCCCAAGCAATTTGAGGAGTTGTTTGGTGGCTTCTGCAGCTAAGACTCGAGAACAAATTGATGCATCTTCCATCATTACACATCCAAGAAGACAGCAAGTATTTGCCAAGGTACTTATTTGCCCAGAAACAATCAGCTTTATGAGTATATCTACCCCACCATATTCTATAGTTGCCGACCAAAATCCCTCTGCATTCTTGGATAAGTTTTTTAATGCAGAAATAAGCAACCCATCAACCATGCTTCCATTTCTAGCACTGTTCCTCAGTTGGTCCCATAAGGCAGGAACAACTCCTTCAGTTGAGAAAATCTTTGATCCAACATGGTCCCTTGCCCCACCTTGTGAAACAGCATAAATAGATTTGGCAGCTGCAGTTTGGCCCTCGGCTGAGCTAGACTTAAGGAGAGCAAGCAAAGGAGGAATGCATCCACCAAGTAGTACTTTTACTCTTACTTCTTCCTCCTTGCAAAGAGATCCTAATACAGAGGCAGATAGCATTTTGACTCCCAGTGATCCTGATCTGAGAAGAGCAACAAGTACTGGAACTGCTTGTGTGTGAGAGCCAACAGCCCCAAAAGCACTATCACGAGTTACGACAAGATCTAGTAACTCTTTCAAAGAGTTCTCTTTTTCTTGATCTGTTGAAGAAACCTGACGCAAATGTTCAATGCACTGGGCAACACTTGAAATTGTTCCATCTGGATCTCCCACATTGCCACGATCTCTGGAAGCAGATAATGAGCTTAAAGTAAGTTAAAATTGATACAACTACAAAATTAAGATGACAATTCTGAGCTATGTCAGACATGGTAAGATCAAGCTTTTTAATACATCTAATTCAATGCTCACTAAGAGAGAATCAAACTCTGGGGTAGTCTGTCAGGGGCTGCAAAATGACAAGCCCAACAACATCAACATTCTGAAACCCAGGCAGATGGCAGATGAGATTGTAAAAGATTATATACACCTAGGACAACTGTATGTTGATTTTAGTCATGGGCAATTGGATGTTTAACTATATTTCTTTCTGTCTTAACAGTTTATTTCTAGACAACCTGAACTTAGTGCTCAATGGACATAATAAACTGTCCCAATTTTGTGCCTGACCCAAGTTTTGGCACATAGTTATGGCAGAGCTGTTCATGGTTTGGTCCATTCGTGTCATCTGTTATTCTCTTATACTGCCATTACCATCTGTTATACTTGCATCATGTATCTATCTTGCCAACATGGCTAGCACAAGCACCTTGGCTCGCACAATGTCAAAAAGCATTAGCACTCCAAAAGGTGGACTTGTTCATGCTAATGTCACTAGAGATGTCTAGAAGGACTAACTGTAGTAACTTATTATTTATTTATATATATATGTGTGTGTGTGTGTACATGTTTTTATTAATAATCGTATTGTTCTTACTTCTTACAAAGTTTTACTTTCACATGTACTGTAAAGTGTAAAATCTGTCCAATTTAAGCTTCCATATTAGCAGCATAGTATGAATAAGGCACTGATGGCAGGGCAGCAGTTGCAAGCAACAACTTCAGTTTCAAGTTGTCAACAAAGAGAAAAAGGATATTTCAGACTTCTAGAATAATGGAACTTATCGTCTACCATGCTATGTAATTTTTACTTGTCACTAGCTGAGTAACTACTTTTTTTTCTTTTTCATTTTATGCTCCATATATTCCAAAGTAAAGAAGGAAAGGTGTACATGCTAATATGTCCTATGTGATGTATTGAGATATGCTAACCAATCATACTGCCATAACCCATTATGCAGATTGTAAACAGTGATCTTACTCACAAGTACACAGTAAAAGACAAAAATGTTCTTTTTAAAGTACAACAGATGCAGGATCATTAAGGAGATATTGGAAATTTGTAGTTGCAATGTTTATACATCCATGGTATTAGAAAAGAACATTTTCTTATAGCTAACCAAGATATGTCTCCTTTTGACCAAGGTGAAATGTACCCAGATACTCCCAAAATTTTCAAGATATTAAGGAGGAATTAACACCCCCAAGCTTCTTTTGAATAATCAAGTGGATCAAGTAACAAAAGTTCAGGAAAATGACACAACAATTCTCAAAAAAATTATATATTTTACATAATAAAATGTTAATAAATGTCATAAATGTGTCATGGTCACACAGGTCAGCTCTTCTTCCTATTTGCTTGAAATAAACAAGATTTCACATTGTTCAACCATTTAAAATTGCTAATATTTTCAAAATATGTACATGCAAATGAATTTTCAGTTAGTTCAGATGCAAAAATTCAAAAAAAAAAAAGAACTGTGTTTTTTGGAGAACTTTTAAATTAGTTGACCATTCAACAAAAGCATACGGATTCTCTACCTTATATGTACCATGAATGCTGACAGCCATTAAACATGTTAGCTCCAAGATATGGCAACAGTTTTGCCAAGATAAACAGTGTCTCTATCATTTATACATTGCATATGAATTTTCGGTAGAAAGATTGCAAGTTTAATGTTTTTATCAAATTATGACTAGTTTACAGATCTGAGCCATTACACATGCAAGGATTTGATGCACCTTGTACCACTACTGACATTAGGCAATGAGTGTTTAAGAAGCAAAAAATCAAGATATTTCACTCACCTCAAGCCCATCTTTGTGACTGAATATGGAGTTGGTGGCTCCGATTCTTGAATCTTAGAATCCAACTTTTTATCCTGTGACAATATAAACAATGCAAATCAGATGCTGAATCAGATGAGACAAAACATCCATTTAAACAAACTTCTTAGGTCTGCATGGACATCGGTAGTTCATAAAGAGATAGATAGCTCATGTATTATTTAGATACAGAAATGATCTATTTTATGAATGAATCACTAATTGGTCCTCCCCATAATAATAATTTTAAATGTGTTGGAAAAAGAGTTAAATTTTGCTGGCATAAGTTCAGTAAAATCAGTTATTCCTCATTCCTCAGTTCCTCACAATATCTGATCATCAACCAATGAGATTTTGGCAGTCTTCACGATGCCCAATCATGCCATTGCATGCCACAATAAAGAAGAAGCTTAATGGATGTAAACAATATGGAATCCATGGTTTGCTGAATGAGGCAAATTCAGAGAATATTGACACAGATTTAGTTTTGAAGTATTGTAACAGCAACTAACAAATGAATTTTAGTATGGTATTTCATGCACAGTATTGTGGGATATTGCGGCTTGTGCTGTGATTCCATGTGAGATGTATATCAATCATACTCAGCAAGTGTAGCATTAGGAAATTCTGATGATTGATCTGTCTTTTTATTTTTAAATTTTCAATATTCATCAAATATGATGTAATAAAAAGATGGTCAAGAAGATGGTCAGCCAACAAACAATTTCAATTTGAGGGCAGTTACAAGCTCTTACTATGATACTACACATCAACAATTGCATCCTCACTGGAACTCTCACAGAAGGTTTAGTGAATTATCATTTTTCAAATCCTTGCAAGTGGATGTAAATTAAATTAAACTGGAATATCAGTTAAATATACAAAGTGAATAGTATATCTAAGGTTTTCGGATTAGAAAGGCAATTGTTCTTGCATTATTTGGAACTAGGCATTTGGTGATTGTATTCACATTTACCTTTTCTCAACACTGAGATTGAAGTGCATCTCCAATAAGCACTCTCATAATCTTCCTTTTTAAGATCAAATCCTCTTGGGGTATCAGTTTTCAGACATAGTCTATTGTATTTCTAACAAATCAAGAGGACACAACAAGCAAACACGTTAAGAACTTCACACTACATAGAATTTGTGGCATCTAATGTCACGTATAAAGGAAAAGTTTGAAGCCTAATATTGTGGCATTTCTATGCAAGGATTTTAATTTCTAATAATACCGCCCGTATCGGGCGGTACATACCGGTCCGCTAGTAGACCGGTATACGGACTGCCTGCTACCGGGTGGTACCATCGATTGGGACTGCTTCCGCCCTGTTACTACCCTAAATTGGTCAGTTACAATCGATTTCAACTGTCGCTGCCCGCTATCGGGTGATACTAGCCAAGGGAGAGCCGAGGGAGAAGAAAGAAGAGGGAGAAGAAGAGGGAGAAGAGAAGGGAGAACCTGGAGATCCGACGTTGCTCTCCCTCGACGATCCCAATCCGTTGCTGCCCTCCCTTGCCAGATGCCACAGATGAGATGTTGCCTCCTCATCATTTGAGGTGATGTGGCCTCGGCGTTGTCGGCGACTTCTCCTCATCCATGTGGGGAGAAGAAGCCTCGGTGATATCACGAGGAGAAGAAATGTTGCTTTGTCGCGGTGACATTTCTTCTCCCCATGCGAGCAGAAGAAACAAGGCGGCGACGTCACCTCGTCGCCCTTTTTTGCATAGCGGGCAGAAAAAAGAGGGAAGTCGTCTTTTTTTTTAACTTATATATATATATATATATATATATATATATATATATATATATATATATATCGAGTGGTACACCCTAGTGTACCGCTCGGTACTTTGTACCGTACCGTACTGAGCTATGCTCGAAACTCTGATACAGTACGAAATTACGATCCTTGTTTCT
Organism: Musa acuminata AAA Group; assembly: GCF_036884655.1. NCBI lineage: Eukaryota > Viridiplantae > Streptophyta > Magnoliopsida > Zingiberales > Musaceae > Musa > Musa acuminata. The sequence continues at coordinate 14,682,314 of NC_088344.1, read as the reverse complement.
ATGTAATATCCCTCTAACCTGCAAAGATGCTAATTTAACATTCAATTGCCAAAAAATGTCCAAAGCAAATAAAGAGGATCAATATAAAAGGAGGAGCTAACATGGATCAAAATGTTAAAAGACACTCTAGTTACCAACAAGTCTCATTCTCAAAAATAAAAATAAAAAAAACCTTGAAGAAGAAAATTATTACCTTGTGAAGCCTATTTTCAGTTGATGCCAACCACATTTAGAAAGTATATACAGATCAATCTATCGTCAATCACAAAAAAAATACTAAGAAACAAAAGTTAGCATCACGTTTGTATATACTTGATAAGAATTAGGAATTCTTTTCTGCAAGCAGCCCATTCACTTGGTACTGCAATTAGGGGTTGACATGGTTTTATCATCGTGCCCTCTACTTACAGTTTTATATTTCTTTTTCTGTTTTGAGGATAATGAGATAACTTGCCCAATATTAACCTAGAACCATATTAAAAAAAATAGTTTGCATTGAGCCATAATCATATCAACAAAGCATTATAATTCCCAACAAGACTGTTAAGAAAACAATGACTAGCAAAGATCAGCTGTAAAAGAATAGTAGCTTCAAGCATCTGCTTTTCTCTATGACATTACAGAGGAGGAGGATTTCTACAAATGGCACCAAGAAAAGGCAATCAATTTTATTTACAGAAACGGGAAAGAAACAGTCAAAAGACTAACTACCAGATCTGATGCTCCATAGCTGCTACCATTGCTGCTTGTGTACCTCCAAGCAAGTGTTGTCGCCATCTTTACTGCAACTGAGTGATCTCTTTGCTAAGTAGATCTAGATGTCCACTTTGCAACAACCTATCCCAATATTTATTCAGGAGAAGCAGAACAACCAAAAAGAGATAATCAAGATCCACATTCATAAAAGTACAGTAACTAGCTATGCGACCAAATTAGGACGAATTCTATGCTGACGAATAGCAATCAGTAGTAAATCTAATCAATAAAGACTCGACAAAGAGACACATTATGATTCTTTAATGCGTAATAGGGAGGGACAAAGATCCTCATTTAAACCAAATCTGCATTCGCCTTTTTCAGATCTGAGGATTTCTCGCTGCTCCCAAAATGGTCTCGAACAAGAACACCAACCCATGCCAGAAATCTACAAATCCATCGAGCGCATTCGAATCACAAGCTCGTCAGCTAATTCCTACCACCTCCCAAAGAAACGACGGAAAAATGAATCCATCTCCGGAACCAAAGGCTCCAAGATTGCGATTTTCGATGAAATCGAGGCAGCAAATAATCACATCCATGTCCGATTCCTCAAACGGGACCAGATTGTCGCCTCTTGGGCACAAATTCTTTAAAGATCCAGAATTGAAACTCGCTGACGATAAACACACGTCACAAATTCCGCGAAAAGAAAAGCCAAGACAAACCTTTACAGGGATTCTGCAGAAAGAGGGCTTGATTTCCAGAATCGGAGCGTTGTTGTTCCTCCTCCACTTCCGATCGAGCGGAGAGGAAAAAGATCCCTGGATTGTTACGACTACTGTTAATCTTCTTCTTCTTCTTCTTCTAGTTTTGCTCGCTCTGAATCGAGTTTGAATGTATTTATACAGTGAGCTTTCTCTCTCTCCAGCGCCCGCCGACAGTTAAAACCAGCGAGGGGATGGAGCGGCGGCTCGTAGAGGAGCGGCGCCAGCCGACACCGTTGTCTTTTATCGAAGGAACTTTAGTTGCTAAATTGTGCCCATTTTATTTCATTTTCCACTTACATTGACGTGGAAAAAGAAAAAAATAGACTATCTTCAAAATAATATCTTTACTCTATCTTCTAAGTGTAAATTAATAGCATGATGAAATAGCTTTCAAATCACAAGATAAAACATTAAAAGCTTAATATGAAATTGGATTCTTTGATCCAAGTGCTATGGAAAGATGATGAATTATATTTTATCATCATTGATCGGATGGATTTATAAGGAATTATTCATCTAAGACGGTAGGTATTTACGTTTTTTAGAATAATCCGATGAATTTATGAGTTATCGATTCTCCTGCTTCTCTCAACGTAAGACTAAATATTGATCGATTTAGTATTCCTCAGTAGTAGCTTCTTATAGGAAAAAAAACTGAAAGTAAAATGACATATGATTGATTGATTAGGGCGGACTACATGGCAATTGCTTAACGGTGTACTAATCATGTTAGTAGATACTAATTAATAATATTTTTTTTCTTCTGAAAGTATTCGATTAACTTGAGAGCTAATTTGGTAATCACATAAGAACATAATTTCTTTTCCCTGTCAAACGCAAATGCTAATTTGTAGCCAGCTACGAAGGCCGAGCCGAAAACCCCTCTCTCTCTCCACTCATACATCAAGCAACAGCTGGCACAACAGCGGTAGGTAGTACAATACTCGGCACTAATCAGTGAGACTTTGATTCAATTAGCTGATAATGACGTCGGCCATCTCTCACCAAAATGATGCGTTCTCCCGACCTCCCTGCGGTTGAGACACAGCCATATAAGAGTTCGTGGACTTGGGAGAACACAGTACACGCATCACCACCGTCAAAATCTGACCATTTGCACCACAGTCGGGGGTTTCTTTATGGCCTCACACGGCAACCGTGATCGAGACCGGGCAACGGGCACGGACCTTCGCAAGCTGGGTGATTTGGACGTTACAGCAGGTCGATTGGAATAATAAACTATGTAAAGCTTCTTATAATACACATGTCGAAGTTGACGTAATGCGTTGCTCATGACTCTGCGTTGGAGTAACCCAAGTTAGACGCTGTAAATATTCAATACCTGAAAACTATTATCATAACTATGTTATGTGGTCATCATGGGACGGCTCGGTATCTATTAGATAGGTAAGATTTTGCTTTTAAAGGTATTTATTCCTCTATATATATATATATATATATATATATATATATATATGGGATATTTTAATGATTAATATATTCTTTTTTAATGCTTGTAAAAAAGTAAACGTGAAACTTTCTCCTAACATCATCGACCGTGAGTGACTGTTGGTAGCCCTCTGGTCCTTCTCCTTGGTCACTAAGAATGAAATCTACTTAAAGAAAGAATTATCATGCTCGGTAAAAGAAGCAAATAGGAAGAAGGATCACTCGTCAAGATGCATCAATTTTATAAGTATTAAGCAGTACTAGGTGATGGTGATAGCATATAATATTTTTTTTACTGCACGACGAATTCTTACTGATCAATTGAGAAAAATCCTCTTTTCTAATATATATATATATATATATATATATATATATATATATATATATAGTCATTACACTCAACTAATTCAAGTATGCTTTATAATTACATCTTATTCTATCATTCTATCATGATATAAGATCCATTGCCTTAAGAGCAATACTTATCTCTTCATCGACGAGAAGCTGCATTTTTTGCTGTCAACGCTCCCCATGGACACAATCTGCCATTGCTCCCACGACACTTGTAAAGTCCTCGAGCGACGACACCACCACTCCGGTCGGAGCTCCAAAGGCTTCTAACCAGCCTCCTCTGTTGCTCCAATGGCTAGCATTGCACTCCCTGTCGAGAGTCCAAGTGTGAGTGTCGTGGATGATGCTATCTTCTTCTCGTCATTGTTTGATCCGCACAAGCGACTGCCCCTCTTCTTCATTAGTGAAAAGTCCCTCTCTAGTAGATCTACACCCTCTCTTCCGACGACTATGATCCATTGGTCGTAGACCCCTCTCTTTTCTTTTACTTGCTATTGTCAATCACTATCACACTACTACTCTCCAAGAGACGATCCTCGCCAAGTGATTGTAACCTCTGGTTCGCTGATAGTCTTTCTCAGCGTAGAGAACTGCTACAGATCATTGCAAACAGATTCTCTACTGAACTGCAAATAGCGTCGCGCTGCCGCAGCTATCCTTTGCACTGCCAATAGTGATGCAGCTCTCTCCACCACTGCAAACAGCATCGCACTGCTACAGCTCTCTTCAGCACTGCCAACAGTGTTGCAGCTCTCTCCCGCACTTCAGCACTACAATAGCTCTCTTCAGTATTGCCAACAGTGCTGCAGCTCTCTCAAGCACTGCCAACAGTGCTGCAGCTCTCTCCAGCACTTCAGCACTATTGTAGTTCTCTCTCCAAAACAATCTCCAGATCAGATCATTGCCAGGCCCAATACTAGTAGTGTGGTCTCCAAAAACCTTCACCAACTCTACTGTCATTCAATGAGAAATCTGTCAAGTGGAACTTAGCTATACGTGTGAACTCCTCATCTATCACATTCGTGGGAGCATGGAAAACAGAGCTGAAAGAACTGCGGCAGATTCATCCTTATCCTCGCAAGGGGGAATGAGGCTTGCTTGAAAGGTGTCAGAGAACTCGCAGTCAAAATAGGCAGTGAGGCCCCTCCATGCACCATTAACCACGATGCTCCGGCCATCATGTTCTCCACGGGCGGATATGCTGGTAACCTCCTCGATGACTTCAGCGATACGCTCGTTCCCCTCTTCCTGATCGCTCGTCCATTCAATGGAGAGGTGTAGTTCGTGGTGACCGACTTCAGGAAGGTAAAGGTGTTGCATCACCCTCCTTGTTACGGTAGAATCGCTCGGGAGACGATGATCTGCCACTTTCAGCAATATTAATAAGATCAAAGCTTTCCTTCTCGGTGAACGGTGACTATCTTTTTCCATTGTCGTTCTATGTCAACGTCCGTTCCCTCCCGCTATGATGCCTCCAGTGCTACGCTTACTAGTCATAAGTGTCCTACAAGCCAATCACGTGAGTGATGTCATATATGACATGATACA